>NW_015114896.1:0-29799 GCF_001443285.1 Poecilia latipinna
AATGGCTTGCAATCTGATGAGAATTAAGATAACGACACACACAACTTTACACTGAAGCACAAATACAAACACTACAGCACACACACACAGATTTGAATCTAAAATATGATTTGAATAATAAGGTCTCGTCTCTCTTCTCCTGTGCACAACAGCTTAGAATTGATTTGCATTTGGAAAGTAACACACACACACACACACACATGCGCGCAAAGACTAGATAGGAATTAAGATAAAGAATAGATTGTATTCTGACATAAAGATTAAATTATGTGTGGAATAATCATAGAATAACACTTCCTCCTGTTGTTTTATTGCACATTATACGGTGTTGGCTTCAATTTCTCAATATTAAAACTACCGTCAGAATGTGGCGGATGCAAAGAAGAGAAAGGTAGTAAAGACACAAAGGAAGAAAAGATATGGATGTGATGAAAGAATGAAGGGCAGAGATGGAAAGGAGGAGGATTAGGGGAATGAAGGTGCAGCGACGGGAGGTCTGATGAGATCCGTTTCCTGAATATTCAATGAGCGAGATGGCAGCCTTCGAGGAAGATGTGCTGTAATCAACGCTCTGTTAGCAGCCATGAACAAAGACAATCTAAATGATGAATGTGATTGCTGTAGCTGAAATGTGAAACTCTGTCCAGCTCATTATTCAAATGTTATTGTGTTTCCTTGCTGGTGTTTGAGGCGTCCACAGAGCAACTCGTGTTTGACCGGAACAAGTCGTAGAGAATAATGTGAATTTAGTAAACTCTGGGGATTATCGCAGTTCAAATGGTGGGCAAGGTTAGAAAATCTCAAGCTATTAATTATGCTTCCAGTATCAGTCAGAACCACAGGAATCAGGTTTTTATTAAAGTTAATCTGCTTTTAGATGGTTTTAGTGCAAGAATACATCAGTTACAGGAAATTACAGTTTATAAAATGCCTTAAAATTGTCTGATCATAAACCCACCACGTTGAACCTTACAGCCTCTGTCAGGCAGCAAACAGGACAGGGACTCTCAGGATTTGTGACTAAAGACAAGTAAAGCATGTTTATGTATCTATGATTTATTGTTCTTAAAATTAAATTGTTCTAATTTATTGTTCTGCTTAGAACAGAAAGATGTCTGGATGTGCCAAAACTTTCTCCACCTGAACAGAAACAAAACTGAAGTTATTATCTTTGTACGTACAGAGTTACATAAAGACAGTTACAAAGTCAGCCTTCTATCAGCTGAAGAACATCTCCCAGATTAGAGGATTTATGTCACAGCGAGATCTAGAGAAACTCATCCATGTGTTTATCTTTAGTTTCGTTGATCTGGCTAAAATCAGTCCTGCAGCTGATCCAGAAGGCTGCTGCTGAGGTTCTGACCAAAACCAGGAAGTTAGAGCACATCACCCAGTTCTAAAGTCCTTCCACTGAGAGAACAGGCTTTAAAATACTGGTGTTGGTTTAAATCACTCAACAGTTTAACACCACAACACATTAAAGATCTGCTGTTGTCATAGCAACCTCCCAGACCCCCCAGGTGGAGAAGCAGCATTCAGCTTCTATGCACCACAAATCTGGAACAAACCTCTAGAAAAATGCAAAGCAGCTGAATGCTGAAAATACTGAGTGCCTTTAAATCTAGACTAAAAAAACCCCACCTGTTTATAGTTGCTTTTGAAACATTATAAATGAAACATTAACTAATCTAAAATGTAATGATGTCACTTCACCAAATATAATGCTTCAGTTATTGACTGCGTGTTCTATGAGTTTTTTGTGTTTTTGTGATTTAAAACTCTTTGAACTGCCTTGTTGCTGAAATGTGCTGTAGAAATAAACCTTAAAACAAACTATTCTATAATTCAGTGCATCTTTGTAGGTGATGTTTGATTCGCGTATAGGTGTATTCCTGGGGTGTTTGAGTCGTCTCCTGTTTTCTCTCCCTACAGCTACCCATCACCCGCTGTGCTGTCAGTGTCACATATTCTGTTGATATTTTGTGTGATAAACCAACACCAGGTGCATAATTGTGAAGTTTCCACTTCATGATACAGGACGCCTAAATTGTTCCCTCAAGGTTGGAAGTCAATCTTTGTCTCCAGTGGAGGAGTTTGTGTATTTTGTTGAAGAGTGATGTTAGGATGGAGCAGGAGACGGATGGACAGACCGGCCTGCTGTTCCTCTACTCTATAAATTTCTCATTATTCTCAATATTTCCCTTCAGAATGAGGCTTTTTTGTCATGCTGAAACACGAACCTCCATCCCAGTTTCTAGTATCTTGGAGCCTCTAACAGGCTTCCCTGCATTTACCTCCATCCATCCTCCCATCTTTCCTTCTGGCTTTTGTTTCAGCAGTGGGTATTTCTTGCCCGTCTTAAAGCCAGATTTTTATCACTTCCTCTCACCAGAGCTGCAGATCTCTGCAGATCCTCAAGAGTAACCATTTTTTTATTGGCCTAACGCATAAACGTCCATGAAATTGAGGTTTATGATTGTGACAAAATGTGTGAAAGTTGAAAAGTTAACAATACGTTTGTATAATGCTGATTCCCCTTCCACCTTTCGCCAAATACTCCCCTGGAAACCTGCCATCGTCTGGAGGTCGAGTCTGCAGGTCCTCTTTGCACGACAGCCGTCTCTGGAACTGCATCCGACATCGTCCTCTGGTCAGACAGTCACGATCCTCCATACTCACCAGCCCATCTGCCCTCCTTCGATCACTCATCTCCATCAGCCTCCACCTTCACATATGTGCCTGGCTGTAATTAGTCCATTACTCATCCTGAATTCTCCTCGTGTTCCACCGTCTCGCCCTGGGATCCACAGTACTCCTCCAACACTCGCCTCCCTGCCTCTGTAAGCAATCAGTTACAATTTACCCACCCACTCTGAGCATTAAAGACAGTTCTAATTTTGAAAAACTAACCTTGAGCCCTATTATGCAGCTGGATTCAGCACTTCTGCATTTTAATCAAAAGAAGCTTTTTAAATGGAGCTGCTTGTAGTCGTCACTATTTCCTTTATGTTCCAAAATGTTTTCTCTGAAATGTTTTCTACCCAAGGGTCCAAAAAAATAAGTTATAGCACCTCTAGGTAGCATGACTTAATGACCTAATATAGACTGAAAAGACTTGCTGCAGTTTAAAAATTTGATTATTGTTATTATAAAGGAAAAATACTTCCCTTAGTATTGTACAACTGTTAATTAGTATTCATACATACATTTAATTTTAGATCTAAAACACAAAAGCCTTCTCCGAATGAGTCTATCCACCTTATAAGCTGAAAGTGGGTCAGAGTTGAATACACAAGGTCTAATTTATTAAACAGAAATAAAAATATTTCAAAAGTGTGAACCTTTATCCAGTGATCACATCTAGAGTTGACAAAAACCTGTCAACACAATTTAAGTGTGAGTGAATAAACCTTCGCATGTTCCTAAACATCTCAATCTGGGAAACAGCTGCAAGCTTGTCTACGAGTTTTGGAAGCTTTAGATGTGTTTATGTTTTTCATACGAAGTCGAAGCACGTACAGATTCAGGTGATATGTCGCAGTGTTAAATGCCATGCTTGCAGAGTCGTCGAACAACCGCAGCTGCTGCAGAAATCAGGAACATGATGTTTCAAACAGCAACATGTGCATGATTTCCTGAGCAGGTGGATCACTTCCTGTCTGACTGCAATCCATCAGAGCCTCGATGAGGAAGTGTGGGATTATCAGACCATATCCATCAGGCTATAGGCAGAAGCATAGTTTTATTGATCAACTAAATCATTATTGGCTTTTTCTTTATATTGTTTCAAGCCTTTGTGCTGCGACTGCGATTAGACAAAGACATTGACTAACGTACACAAGTAGCTTAAACTATATGATCAGTGTTTTATATAAACCCAAGGGGCCATTTTTACTTATTGCGCCTGGGTTCTTTTACATGCTTTTGGTCTTCTGTTATCTTTAGATAATTTTGCAAGACGTTTTTATGAAGAACGATTTAAAATGACATAAAAACAGATTATTAACTTTATATCACTTTACTGATCAACTCACATCCGAAAGACTTTCCCATTTTGCACATTTTTGTACTTTTGTGGGGTCTCTACTGCTTCTAAAAGCAGCCCAAGTATTAAAAAAACCACACCAAATAACCCCAGTGAAAGCCCAACCTGTTACCTAGCAACCATGCCGAAGCACAGCCCGTTACCTAGCAACCATGCAGAAGCCCAGCCCATCACCAAAGCTGAGTTCCAGCATATTTTGTCAGCTGGTTTTACTACTGTATGCGCTGTACAAGGGCTGCTGGAAAAGACAAGTGTTTTATTGTTGACTCACCATTCACAAACCACTTGTGGCATTGTTGTTGATTGTGCTGCAGGCTCCATTTCTGTTTTTCAAAGACATACGGTTGTATAATTGCGCATCTGTTTGCAGCCATTTTCATGTGCGAGTGTAAACATTGAGTTCTGGAGGAATGGCCAGCAGCAACTTATTTGGATTTAACTTTGTAGATTCATGTATGAACCTATGAATGATGTATACACAAATATATAAATATAAGAAATCAGCAAAACAAAATGGAAAATGAAAATCATTAATCAATATCAAAGAAGAGCTTTAAGAAACCAATAGCTAAAATAAATCCTGAGATAGAATAACCTGAGCAACCTAGAAACGGACACTAGCCGAGTTATTACTGCTAATAACGTCCAGCTATGCCAAACTTCCTGTGTGCCATCATGGAGAGCCCACTGATAGAGCGAGCTCCAGCAAAGAAGGGGACATTTTTAATATCTAGACTTAAGGAACGAAGGTTATATCCAGTAATTTGAGTGTGTGTATCATCAGGTTCTGGGCAGAACAGGTACAGTGGGGAAACCCAGAGTCTGCTCTGGGCTCACTTCCAATTGGGTCGCACCAGAAAAAGCTCCAGAGGGAGGCACCTGGGAGGCATCCCTATCAGACGCCCAGAGCAGCAGCAGCAGCAGCAGGTAACAGCTGTTAAATAAAGCAGCTAAAGTTCTCACCCTGCTGGAAACGGCGCCGGTCATTTCAACCCTGCATCATTTCCTACCTGGAGTTTTTCATCGCTCTGTAACTTTCTCTAGTGCGAAGCGAAGCTGACGTTGCATTAATTAATGCCTGTGAGGGGGACGACGTCTATGAGTTCATGTAAATTTCTATGTTCCACTCAGTCAATCCACCAGGATGTTTCTTAGAGCTACTTTGGTTTCGTCAAAGGTCAAAATCTGTCACGGTTTGTAAGAGTGAACTGGCCCAAACATGAACAAGAACCACAATAGATTTTACAACTAAAACAAATTGGAAATGAGAAAACCACACAAAACATAAGTACAAGAAAAATAAATGTAATTTGAACTGTTTTGTTAAGTGTTAATTTGTTTAATGGGCTTTTTACCTGCCTGATATCCAACCAGTTTATGTCTGGTTCTTCATTCCCATTTATTTGGCAGCAGAGGCAACAGAAAGTAGTTCAGCAGATTAGATGTTTGATAATTAATAATAATCTGGAGAAATGTTTCTGTTTAGCATCTAGTACTTATCGAGCCTTTCTATAGAAATAGTTTATTCACAAAGTGACCGGTTTTAATCCTTCATTGCTTTTGATTCTTGTTTTCTTCTTCTGTTTGCTTTTTAAGCTGTTTGTCCACCATTATTCTATTCTATTCTATCCTATTCTATTCTATTCTATTCTATTCTATTCTATCCTATTCTATTCTATTCTATTCTATTCTATTCTATTCTATTCTATTCTATTCTATTCTATTCTATTCTATTAGAAGCAGTACCTTTCAATTTGCTTGTCTACAATAACTTTGATGGCATTTCTACACGTTTCAAACATCACAACAAATATTCCATGACACAAACTCATTATACATCAGTTTTTATCTTGCTTCCTTTAAAATTATTAAGTTTTTACAAAAAACAGAAACATCATAGACACACAAAACTTTAAAATCTGCCTTTTTTCCCCCAGCAAAGTTTCCCAGATGTTGCGTTTTATGAGGTCTACCAACCATCAAGTTATATGCTCAGCAGCTGTTCCCTCACCCTGTGGATCGGTGTGTGGTTTATATGTCCACATTAATATTGATAGAGAGCCATATGAGCCACATCTCCTGCTTTTTGCCTCTTAGCCGTACCCAGCTTGTTCTGATCTCTCTTTCCATGCAACACAAGAAACACGACGAATAAACAGAAAGGCTGTTTCGGCTCAGAGGTTGATGCATTTCTTCCATCTTTAACTCCGTGTGGCTCCGGCGGGAACGCTCCCGCGATCCGATGAAGGCTCCCCTTTATGAAACTCATTCAAAGTGTGTGTTTTATGACATTTGCTGATGTGATTTAGTGTCTGTGTTCGAGCCCAGAGGGGTTGAACGCGTCTGATTTATTGATTCTATTCCGACGAGAGCGACGACTAAAAGCTGCCGAAGTGGCAGGGAGAAATGGAAACGCTCATGCATTTATTTATGTCATGCATTTCATTCTTTTGGGTCGTGGTGAGAAATCCCTCCTCCAGCTGGTGTTTAATATTTGGACTGTATGTAGGTGCCTCAATCTGCTGCTCTGATCAGACTTCAGGCAGCGACACTGTGGCTCTTTCCCTGAAAAGCATCATATAACTCAGACAGCTTTACAAATTACAACATCCACTAGATCCAAGAGGAGTGCTGACTGAAATTTGTTTACAGTACATAGAAAAATAAAACCAAATGAGGTTTAAAGTCATGGATTTCTGTTTTTTGATCCCAGGGGGGAAATAAATGTGTGTATCTGATGTACAAATTGGGATGTTTTCAGTGTATAAACAAAACAGTAATTCAGCTGACTGATATTCTCAGTGTTTCCCATTAAGTTTCTTGTTTTTTTTTTGTTTGTTTTTGAGATTTTGCACCTTGTTGCAAAACATTTCTGAGAAATCACGACCAAAAACCAGGCAATCAGGTTTGAAACCCAACCTGGAGATGTTTTGAACCCACCAGAAGACTGATGCTTGTTGTTTGCATCTGTAACACGGCTATGGAGATGGATGATCTCAAATTTTCCTCTGCTGCCACTGAAGAGAGCTTCTGAATTACCTGGACCCCCTGCTGCTTCCTGCTTCCCTACATGTCAGTGGAAATGTGGGCGAGCGTTGTGGTTGGGAGGGAGGACGGAGTAAACATGCAGAGATTGCAGTTTAATCAGCCACACAGGAACATTAACACAAAGCACAACTGGAAACTTATTTCCCCAGATATTGGCAGCTCTCATATCCTTTAATTTGTTGTTTTTCATAAACAGAGTTGTGAGGGAGGAGGAGGAGGAGGATCTGATGAAGGGCAGACAGATAAACGGACAGAGATGCAGCAGAGGGGATTTGCTTTCTAATCTAGGTGCTGCATTTGCAGTACCTCCTTCAGTTTTCTTTCTTTTTTTTTTTACTTGACTCTAATTATCCTGCTGAGAAATAAATTCAGTTTGTGAGCCGGAAATTTAATTGAAGTTTCCTCCAGGAAATCATTTTACAACAGTGGGGCGCACTCTGGAGTAGACAAGCCTCTTCTTTTCACTGATACCAGTTTCAGTAGGTACATTTCCAGCAAGCAGTGTAGAAATTAGACGTCTCACTTTTCCACAACTCAGACCGTAAGTGTGCAGCGGAGAAAATAATTAATGAGCGTCTCAGCCTTTATTTTTGTAACTGTATCTCTACCTCAACATGAATCCCAACAAAGAAACGTCTGCAAAGAAAGTAAAACAAGCTAAGAGTTTCCATGGCTCTGTTTGGGCTCTTATCTGTCTTACTCTTACCAAAACGGTCTCCATTCAGCCATTATTTAATTCACCATTATGCTCAGAGATAACCAGCATGTTCCCAGTCCAGACTCCGTGGTTGCTGTGGTTTATCTGAGGTGATGTGCAGTGCTGCCTCTCCTCCAAACATGATGAGTCAAATTTTACATTTAAACTGTACAAGTTTGGGTTTTTCTGGCCACACTGCATCTCAAAAGTGTTTAACTGTTTTGTCAAAACATTTAAATTAGCTTCAGGAGGATTTTTGTTCTGCAGTGAAGAACAAAAATCTTCAAATAAGATCTAGACCATGTCAATAACCTGTTTTATTGATTATACTTGAGAAAACATTTAATACAAAAGTAACTTTTTTAAGAGAGAAGACCAGAATTTCTTGTATTTCCATTTTGCCACAGCTTATTGTGATAATTCACAAGAGGACACATATTTAGATTTATGAGGTAAGGTGTATTGAGAAACAATCCATTTGTTTTAGATGCACTTAAAGAAGTAGAAGCTTAAATAATAGGTTCAAAATGACAGTCTGTTGAGTTTTATCTTTATGATCCAGACTTCGTCATTTTGTTTTTCAGTTTTGTTGTTCTGTTCATGCCTGTCTGATTATCTTAGCGTTTGGTCGTGCCTGCTGTGTTTTCTTGTGTTGAGTTCGTTATTAAAGTGAATCCCAAGGTGTTAAATCTTTATCAGTTGCTTGTTTTCCCTCTGCTCCTGCAGTCATGCTCTGCATCAAAACACCTAGTTAATTAGACTCAACGTCACTCCTTTTAAATTGTATGTTTTCGCTCTTCGTTCACTTATCATGGGGTTTCCCAAACCCCATTTGGTATGGAGTACAATTCATTATTAATCTGCATTAGAGGACCTTAAGACATCTCTCTCCACATTTGCTTTAAAGTTTGTCAAAAACTTTAACATTTAATCAATGTCAATCTGATTAGACATTAATCAGATTGTTGATTAATGTTTCATTGATTATGTTTCAAAAGCAGCTATAAACAGATGATGGGTTTTTAATCTAGATTGAAAGGCATTCAGTGTTTCGGCTGTTCTGCAGTTTTCTGGAAGTTTGCTCCAGATTTGTGGTGCATAGAAGCTGAATGCTGCTTCTCCATGTTTGGTTCTGGTTCTGGGGATGCAGAGCAGGAACAAGCTAATACATATTTAGTGTGTTGGTTTACTTCATTATGGTATTTGTTTATGATTATTTGGCATTCAGCCTAGATTCGAAACTGAGTAAAATTTTTTATTTCAATTTAATATATCAGTTACTTGAAGAAGTTACGACTCTTATTGTGGATAGTCAGTCAGAAATTCACAGCGACTTTAAATTGAACGAGAGGCGCGCCGTCCCGCTCTCTGATTGGCTCCAGTCAATCTATTATGATAATGAGGAGGGCGTGGTTCGGGGCCAGGAGACGCTGGGCTGCTGAGAAACGCCTCATTGTGTGGTTTGACCCGGAGTTGGCGCACCTCGTCCCCGGCTCCGTCTCCGCGTGGTGGATTTATTTGCACGAACCTCTCGGTGCCGGCTGGGAAAGGATCCTCTTACCGGCTCGGTCCCGGTGTGATTTTGGAAATAAGCGGAACGGCTGTGGATTAATGTGAATGTTCCGGCTGAACGGACTAAGCCTCAACGGAGTCTGCAGACTGAAAGGTGCGTTTCTACTTGTTCTTAGGGAGCTTTTCCCTTATAAACGGTGAACAGCGTCTTTTCCCCACTCTGCGTGTGTGTGTGTGTGTGTATGTGTGTGTGTGTGTGTGTGTGTGTATGTGTGTGTGTGCGTGTGTGCGCGCGTTCACGGCTGAGTGCATAGAGTGAGTATCTGTGCGATAAACAGATTAAATAGTTGTTTTCTTGTGACCTTTGTTCGTGCTCGTGGTTTTCTCACGAAGCGCGTGCGCGTTTCACACCTCCGACTGACACCTGCCGGTCAGCTGGACGTGAGCTGGACGTGAGCTGGACGTGAGCCGCGCAGCTGACCGACCAAACTACCTCCGACACACGTGCATCTGCAGGAGCCGCGCACCTTCAGTCGCGGCTCAACTTCGGTCCCAGTCCGTCTGTTGGCTCGCTGAGGCTGGTGGCTCTGGGTGCGTGTGTTTGGGAGGCAAATCCCGTGAAAACGTTGCGCTAAGACACCCCTAACGGCGGGATTTGGGTGGATGTCTTTGTCTTCCTCTAAGACGCAAGGTGGATTGTCAGTGATGGGTCTCACTGGTGTGGTTTTTGTCTGTGTGTGGGTTTGGACTGCTTCGGTCCCGGTCCTCCCACAGCCGCAGAGTCCCCTCTCAGCTCAGCAGAGGTGATATTTGAGTCCAGAAATCCTCTTGTTCTGGTTCCAGGTACCTGGCGGCGCACAGCTGCGAGCGGCGTTTATGCTCATCAATGATTCATCCACAGGGGGATTTTAGTCTCCCGAAAGGACCAATCACTGAACCGATCAATATTTCGTATAGCCCGTATAGTCAAACAGTTTCGATCGGATAGGGTTTCGGGAATATCATGCGTACTTTGACTTTTCTGAGATTAAAAACCCTGACGTCACGTCATGCTTAATATTGTTTTATTTAATATTTTTATAGTATCAATTGTAAATCATCCAACTGTTTTGCTGCCTTTAAACGGTTTTCTTCACTTGGGAATATTCCTGGTGTTGCCACACCAGCTTCACTCTCACACGTTGGCAGGTTGATGGCCTGAGGGTGGAGAATTTTGATCATTTTGCTAATGAGGTGGATGACTTCTGCACCTCCTGGTTCATCAGTCAAAAAGATGAAATCTGTTTAGCAAGGACCCAGGAGCTCCCATTAGGAAGCCTGTTTTGTTTTTGTTAGAACATTGAGACCAAAAGAGCTTCCCACTAGTGAAGCAAAGGAACAAAATATCATCCTAAGTGGTTGATTTTTGCCATATTATTTTCTCAGTTCTCATTTGTGTCTTTAGTTGTAAAGATTTTGGCAAAAGCAGTAAAACAGAGGATATAATCTTGACATTTAGGAAGCTGCTAACCAGTATCTCGGCAGCAGATTGAGGAATTAAGATTCATTTTCCCAGTCTTGGTGATTTAAAGTTCTAATATGGCACACTGCATGCTTTGTTATCTAAAAACAACTTCCTCTGCGGTATATTTAGTTTCTCCCACTGAGCTCTTTGGTTGGTTAGGATCGCTCTAAGCCAGGGGTCCCTGACCCCGCTCCTCAGGGGCCGCTGCATGTCCTGCATGGTTCAGGTGTTTCCTGCTGCTACACACCTGGTTTAAATGAACTGCTGGGAGTTACCCAGCTCCAGATATACACATCTGGAGAGGAAACGCACCTATAACATGCAGCGCAGTGATGAGCATCAGGTTTGGGGAATGATGAGGTCTGAATACATTTATCAGGCACTGGTAATACTCCTCTTAAATTGTACATCTTTAGACTCTATTCTTGTTGTGTTGTCAGAGATAAATGTAGAAGTTAAAAGACAAATGAGAGACAACACGACCACCACACTAAATCTGCAAAACTTTAATTTGGAAAACTCTTAATAAGCTGGGAGTCACTGCTGAGACACTGCCTGGCAGTTTAAGGGTAAAATTTCAGAGTAAACATCCTAAATTGTCCCTAATTGGCTTCCTTCGGCCTCTCATTAGCCAACTGCGTGCAGATTGATGAATATTAAGGCTAATTTATTTTACCTTTGGTAAAAGAGCAGCTGCTCTGAAGGTCATCCTCTTCTTCATTTGTGCTTTTTTTTTTTTCCCCCACTCTCGTTCAGAAGTAAAATTTCAGCCCACCGTCGCTTCAGGAAGGTTCCACAATTAGCCGCCCTTCTGAGCGGGATATTGAATCGGTAATGTGGCCGTTGATGCTTTTTGGCATCAGGGTTGTAGCAGGGCTGCGGAGGACGACGTCAGCATGCAGAGTTACCGCTGCATGTCGGGCACAGACTGTAATCCGTCAGTGAATGCAAACAAGTTAATATATGTGGGAGGAGATGGGGTCTAATGGAGGTTAAATACACATTTACCGCTATTTTACAAGGAAAATGACTGCCGGGGGTATCTGATTTAAAAGCCGGACATAAATGTTTATGAGCTGATCATATCTGAGTGTGCAGAATAATGCGAGGTTGAAACAAGAGACACAGGAGTGGATGGGTACGACCTGCTGCTTGGTCATTTTTACATGGATTCATTTGGGTTGTAGTTTGAAGGGGTAATCTTTGCAAATGTTTGAAAGTGTTGCAAAAAAAATAGATGCAACTGCTTTTACTCTTTAGCCTGCCAAATGTGAATTTTTAAACCAAAGTGGTGTGCTTTTAATCACATGGACTCTTTTGAAAAATAATTAAATTGTTACATTTTACCACTTGTTATGCCATTCTCCTGGGAAATACAAATGCTGTGACAAAAGCAAAACTGGATTTATGGCCAACAACTGCTAATGCCTCCCAGGGACTAGTCTGTAAGCTACGATAACAAATGGATGGCACTACATCGGGTCCTGCAGCCACAGCATCTGATGGGCTCAGAGACAACTTGGCTTCCTTCTTATTCTCTGAACTTGTTCACCACACGGCAGTGATGGGATTGGAGCTGCTAGTCATCTTAAAGATCAGCAACAATACAGCTAATCATGTTTTTTTTTTTGGCCTGTTTGTTGTGATGTTAGCTAATAAGCCTCTGTGCTACATGGCGTGGATGTTAACATCTCTAGAGGAGGAAACGTGATTTCATTAGCATTTCAGTTTTCAGAAAGTAATGTGCATCCAATTACTGATGATGAACACTAATCTTTGCAATCTTCCAAAAATGTTGAGGATTGTTACTTCTATCCTTCCTCGTTTCAGAACATAGCTTTTTTCAGTCTCATGTTTTTGTAAAGCTTTGAATGAGTTTTATTTTTTCTTAGGAACTGTACTATTAAAAGATTTAGAGGGGGGATGTTATGCAAAGTTGACTTTCCTGAGCTCTGTCATTTTATAATGTGGTTCCCTGATAAAGCACGTACCCAGATTATTTCTCTGATTTATTCATGCATGTTTGAGAAAACCTGGATCCTCCAGTGGCAGGCAGCCATTCGGTTGTTCATACCATTTCCCTAAATCTCCTCATTGGAGCTTCAGTCCCATTGGAGTTGGGTTGGGACCCAGCATCCAGTCCACAGAGCCTCCCCTCTTTCACACTGCTCCACCAGACTAGTGGCAGCAGCAATTAACAAACACCTGGTGAACTTAGAAAGGTTGTAAACGACCAATATCCAGGTATCAGATACGGGTATAATGCAAAGTGTCATTTCTTCTAAGTTGTTTTTGGTACATTTTCATAACTGCAGGTAGCACATTCACTTGATGTGCCTGGAAATCACAACATATGTGATTTAGCATGTTTTAAAACCTAGACAGATGGCTACATAGAATAAAACATCAACTTTGAAGGACTGTTTTGTTTTTAGATGAATATTCTTAAGTTTCTGTTCCTTTGTGCAGCACATCTTTTGTAACTACATAGTCTAATTTACATTATTAATGTTAGGTTATTGCCTGATGATTTATTGATCAGAACCGGAGTAGATCATTACAGTAACTACAGCTTGTTCTTCTATGTTGGACTGAACACTTCAATAATTTGGACCTGTTGAAAATTGGGCACTAATTGTTCCAATAATTTTTAATTTTTTTTTTACTTGGTGTTTGTTTTAGCATTGGAAGCGTTTTTATGGCCAGAGCACGTGAAAAACAATCAATGCGCTCCATAATTTATGACTATGGATTTTGGAATCTCATTTCCTCTTTTTACTGAATTTGGTTGCTCAGATGAAAAACAAGTCCATTTCTGGATTTTATTTGTTTTTAGCCTTGTATTGAATCTAACAAGGCGGTTTTGTTTTAGGAAAATGTCAGATTGAAGTATTTAGTAAGAGACAAAGTACTTTCTACTAAAATTTGAGATTTGGTTGTTTTGCTATGGGGTTTCTCTCCATTGTTCTCGATCGTCATTGTTTTTCTAGGCTGTCCTCACTTTGAGGTCAAAGAACAGACGTTTCTTTGTCAAACACACAATATAAACCTGGATTGACACCAAAAACACTTTTTCCAGTCTCCTTCTGTTCCCCCCCCTTTTTTTTCATCTCCCTTGCAGTCTAGCCTCTCTGCTTTATTGTTCAGCGTGAAGGTGCTACAATCTGAAACGTCTCTTTGTTGTGTTTGAACCCCATTCTAAACGATCACCTGCCTCATCACAATCCATCAGCAGGGCAGCCCGATCAGCCGGCTGCGTGGCTCGCCGCTGCCCGTTCATTGTGTGGGTTAACCTTGGGGTGCGTTTGGACACAATAACCTGCGAGTCCCCGGTGGGCGGGCGGCGAAGAGGAGGAGGAAGCGGAGAAAATAATGTTATTCCAGTGCAGGAAGATTAGCCGCGTCGCTTTGAAAGCCTCCAAACTGCCGCATGTCATCAGCTATTATGTTCTCTGCGCAAATCTGTGCCGCGGGACTCGCCTTTTGTTCTAATCCTGTGTTTGTGTGTGTGTGTTTGTGTGTGTTTTGATGTAGCAGAGGCTGACTACAGGATACATAATCAGGCACAAATAATAACCTATTGTCAAGGGTGCATCTCTTTCCGAATGTTAATTTCCTTGGCTTTTATCGTCTCCGAAGAAGAAACTTTGACGCATGAGCAAAAGAATCAGAGTTGAACAGAAATCTGGGGTTCATCCATTTTCACATATGAGTGATATCTATCATGCACGCTTTAGATTTTGTTTTGAATTCATCCCAACGCCGGCTTAGGGTGTGCACAATTAAAACCAGGTTAAAGAAGGTTGTCATCCTGACATGTGTTCTAAAAAAATGATTTAAAATGACTGTAGTAGCTGCATGTTGCATTATTTAAAGATTAGCATTACTGTTTGCTTTAATTTTGCAGGTTTTGACAGAGAGCATCTTTGATTATTTTTATTTACTGCTGTGCATTGTGTTAAATGAACCTTTGCCTTTATCAAAATGTTGATTTTGAACTTTTAAAAATGTTTTTATCCAAAATATCAGTATTGTAACTCCGTATTTGGTCAATTGGAGGGGCTGTAAATGTCTACCCAAGAAAAATGTTTGGAAAGAAATGGCCTTAAATGTAATCTATTGGTGTGTTTTCCTCATGTGCATCCTTAGACAACAGTACAATAGGTGGTTTGTTGTGACAATTCAAGGTTGCTTGCAGACTTTGTTCTGGGTTAAATTCTGCTGGAAGAGAAAATGCTAACTGTCTGCCAAAGCAGGAGGATTGTAGAAAGCTCTGCAAGGCGCATCCCGTTTTATTTCCTTGCACAGATGCATCAGTCTAATTTTCCTCCTTCCCTTTTATCTTCATAAACGAGCTTTCATGTACCGAGAGTTTATCACTGTCAACAGATTGCTTCTGACAATATTTATCTTTGCCATGAAAATGAATGCTTGAGTTGTGTAAAACGGTCTGAGACGGAGTCCGAATGTACTTTAAATATGTCAACGCATTTATTAAATGTCATTAGTTCTTGTCAGAAGTAGCTAAAATGCACGGATGGATTTAAATCCGATCAGAAATGTTGTGTGATCTGAAGGCTCTGTTTGGTTTTGCTTTAAGGACAATGTTGAGAAAATAAGATTCAAAAGTGATTTAGCTTTAAAAAGATTACAATTTCTTTTATTTTCCCATGTCGCCCATCCAGTCAGACAAGTTCCAGATATTTGCTCATCTTGTAATTTTCTTCAGTTGTTTATCAGAAGCTGCTTTCAAAAGAGGCAAAAATATCATTAGTAGCCTTCATTGGCATAATGTGCCGTCATGATGGCAGAGAGGTTTGAAGTGTTGCACTCGACTGTGTCGTCGAAGCCAGGACTGCTGAAGAGGCTCCAGCCTCAAAAGCTGAGAAGTAAAGTGCTGAGCCTTAACTGCCTTAACGTTTACTTTCTTTGGAAAATGCAGCTGCAAAAGATGTGCCTTGTACCAACCAGGCTGAAACGGTCCACCAGTTGGCTAGAAATCTGCCTTTGAAATGACCTAATGTGATTTTTCCACAGAGTAGGAATAAGATTTTTTTTTTTTTTATCTATAATTTGGAAGTTGAGAGCCAAATCTTGAGATTATTATCTTGATATTTGTTGCATAGAAATGTAAAAGGTTTGGTTTACATCTGCAGGCAGGTTTTAAACCGTCGTGTTTGTAGTTTTACACCTTTACCAAGATAACAACAAGGTGTCGGTCCGGCTGCAGGACGCTGGGCCTGAATGTGACGCGTTCTGTGGATTGCTCCATAAAACTGCCCACCGCGGCTGGTGAGCAGATCCGGATGAGTAACAGGTGCATTAAAGACGGCCTCAAAGGTGGATTGTTGATCCATGAAGCCGCAGGAGGCAGACAGGCATCGTGGCCTCGGATGGTTCAGAGAATGAGGCGTGAAGGCCAAATCGCTGCTGTAATCGGCCTGAAAATACGACTCCAGTCCCGAGGCCCGGGCTTTACTGTCAGGCCTCTTCACCGTAATATAGGACCGTAATCGCTTGTGATGCTGCCGCTGACGGATAAAGTGCTCCCATTACAAAGGCCCCTGGTGCTGCTGTCTTTGTCTTTTACATGGTAAACTGCTTTGGTCGCTCTGAATTTGTATTTGGATATTTTTCCCTTGGAGGAAAAAAAAACTACAAACTTTTTGTGCATCTAAAACACCACTGAAAAGGTAAGAAAGAGAGAAGAAAGGGGTTAAGTTCTGACATTCTGTGCATACAGAACAAGAGTTAAACCATTGTATAAAAAGATACATCTCCCTCCTCATGCAGTTTAAAAGTCAATTTTATAAAATACTAACCTGTGAATCTCTGTGAAAGATAATAAAAAATATTCTGACCAACGGAAGTAATTTTTTTTCATCTGACATTAAATCTTAACCATTTATGCTTTAGATCAAGTGTGTCAAACTCGAGGCCCGGGGGCCAAATCTGGCCCGCTGGTGTGTATGCATGTGGCCCTCTAGACTCCAAATTACATGAATAAATCCCTCCAGTTTTTTTTTTTTTACCAATCTCTGAAATTCACACAAAATCAACAAATCCCCACATTTACCCTGATTTTTACTGCAAATTGTTCTTAAATTAGATCAAAAGCGGCAACTAATGTGAAGCACATTTAATATTAAATGTTGGTGCAAATATCGTAGATATTCTTTACAAATATTTCTAATTTAACACAGCAAAATCTGACTTTGACTGAAAAAAAATCATAAAACCCTGGAGGATCAGCGTGAAAAGATGTTCAGATTTATTTTAAGATGCGCTTACTGAATGCTGTAGCTAACAGCTACTTATTATTACTTTATTAATATTTATTGGTTTCATCAGTACATTCTGACACAGCTGGCCCTTTAAGAACATTCAGATTTCTGATATGGCCCAAAATGAAAGTGACTTTGACACTCCTGCTTTAGATCAAACAAAAAGATCATGTACTTCTGGTTTTATATACATTACATGCTGTATAAGCTACATTTCTGCTTTATGCTTTTCCACAGTCATGCTATTTTCCAATTTAACTTTATAAACCAGCTTTTTAAAAAATAACAAATGTGTGCTTTACTGAGTGGTATTGACAAACTGATTAGAGTCTTTTCATAGATTTGTGCAGCCAAAATGGTTTGTCAGGTTTCTCTTTAATAGCTGTGTTTCTACATGGAGAAAAACAGATAAAATATTGAATGAATGTAATTTTCCTGTTAAACAATTTAGATTTCCTTTTAAAATAATTGCCATCTCCCCCCTGGGTGTTAACTAGAACAAATGTTCCTGTTATCTAAAGAAGATTTAATGTTTTATTGCTCATCATAAGCAGCTAGTGCATTTCCAAAATTGGGAGAAAATGTGTGAAACTACCAAGAAAGGAACAAATCCCTTCATAGTAGAAGCTTTCAGTGGCTTTGTGGACCATCTCTGTTTCTGTAAGGCTGGAAGTGTGTAAGCTGTTATTCCACCATGGCTGGTTTAAGGCAGAGGTGTTGAACTCATTTCTGTTTTGGCCAAATCCAGGTCATGAAGGCTCTTAAAGGGTATTGATAAAACCTGATCACAAACTGGTAAAGCATCAACCAATTCTTAAAATTAAAAATCATTGAGCATCTTTTCAGTCCCTCCAGGATTTTGTGATGCTGTTTGTTACTCGATGCATAGATCTTGGACTTTAATCTGACGTCGATTAAAGCTGAGGCAGCTGTTTAGTACAAGTGAGAGGTTTTGAGAAAAATCTGCAACAAACTCCCACTTATGCATTAGTGCAAAAAAGTGCAGGGATTTGTTGATTTCTGTGTGAATTTCAATGATGATTCTGAAGAAACTGGAGGGACTGATTGATATAATTTGTTTGACAGTAAAAACATAAAAACTGCATTAATTTGATTAAAAAAAAATAAAAAATTAAGCACACTTACATTCCAGACGGCCACAGAAAAAGCTACGGCGGGCTGGATTTGGCCCACAGACCTTGAGTTTAACCTGAATCTTGGAATCCAATGCATTTCCTGCATGCACTAAATTAATTGTCCTTGTAATGAACATTTAATTAGCACTTCTTACCTTTTACGATTCAATGTTAATTGCATGCAGAATACATTACAACCTCTGCTTGTGAATGTATTACTGCAGTGATTAAAATACATTAGCAGCTAATAATTGTAGACAGTCTATGAGCACAACAGTTGGTGAATGTGACAGTCTGTGTGAGACCTGGAATACAGGCGATCCGATCGCAACAGCGTTCCCGTTTTCCAGTTTTGGGAAAAGGACCCTGATGAGCCGCTGATCCAGCAGCACTCTGACCAAATGCATCCCAGATTTCAGAAACATTCAAGAGCTTCCTGGAATGATTAAGTTGGTGAAGTGGGATTTGTGAACATAAAGCCTGCTTCAGAGGCTGCGTTAAAGCAGAGTGCATTATGGGTCGCTTTGCCTAGACTGAAGAGTATTGAAGAGGTTTTGAAGCCTCATCAGTGATCTACAGGTGTCGCTCCAAACGTTTTCTCATTACCAGGCTTATTGATGATGCTCAAAAGAGATTGCTTCTGCTGTTTGGGTCCCAAAACGCCTCAACGTAGAAAAATGGAAAGGCCATTTTAAACTACTTTGTCTGGTTAATCTAATTTAATGAATTTATTGTCTTTGTGTGATGACTGTAAAAATGGCAGCACATTTTATGCCCTGATTACATAGAAACTGGTTTGTACAGTCTCTTTTTTTCTTTGAAAACACCGAATATATGCAGAACATCAGGTCTGATGTAAGTGAAGCCTTTCAGTGAAGCGTTGGGTCTTGAGGGTCTAGTTGAGGAAGAGTAGCAGATGGGTAGGCTGTAACTGTATGTAACTCTTTGTTAATTAGCAGTTTCTTCATTTGATCTTTTAAATATGTTAATGTTTAAATAGGCTTTGCTCTGCTCTAGCCTCCAATGAATAGTTATTCTATATGTTTAAACCTGGAATATCAGGGGAGTTATGAAGCTCCAGCTCTGAGGTTTGTGGATTTCTGCTGATTTCAGAAACATTGTTTTATTCTCGTTTTAGTGACTTTAGGACCTCCTCAGTCCTCATGTGACTCTGTGTCTCCCTCACAGTTTGTTAATCAGCTAACAGCTCATTAGTGTGTGTTGGCTCTGGAGACTTGTGACCTTCTCTCCAATTAAAGTTTCCACGTTAATCTCACCATGCCTCTTTCTTTGTTTCCAATCCCATCCTCTTTTTGTGTCCTCCTTAGTTGTTTATCTCTAAATTGATTTCTAGCAGTCTAAAAGTATGTAGGCTTTAGTCACTTCTTTTGCTTTCTCTTTGCAGGAAAACATTGGGTGTCTTGAGATTTGACCCTTTTTCTCAGCTTTGCTCCTCTATAATCAGACTCATTGCTGCCAGAGGAGTTATTTGGTCTACCTTAGTCAGTCAGATGTGTTTTTCTCCCTTTGGCTATAGCTTACTTAAAAAACCAAAACAAAACATGGTTGACGGTCCTCTGTTTCTTCAAACGCCAAGATTCCAGTGTGAGCATGCTCATGTTTTTTTATTTTTATTTAGCACTTTGCCCACAGAAAGTCGGCAGCTGGGAGTATTTTTATTTTATTTTTAGTAGGGCTGAACAATAAATCAATAACAATATATATATATATATGGCGATAAATGTGATCAATATGAAACGATAATGCATCTGATGTAATCGATAATTTCTCTGAACTCTGATCCAGAACCGCACAGCATTCTGGGGGATGTAGGCAGAGGCTCTCGACTTCTCACGGCCAGCTAAGCTAGGTTGGTGGCATCAGCTCGCTCACCCTTTGGTTACCTAGCAACTCACTGCTTTTGGTTACCTAGCAACAACTTGAGTACGTTGCGCAACAGAAGTTTAAGGTTTTGCCACCGTGTGTCAAATGCTTCAAAAGAACAAAATCAACGGCGCTGAGTGAAAACTTTGGATAAAACAGGAAAGGTTGCGTCACTAGTTTGGTCGTATTTCAGTTTAACAGAAATGAATCAATAATTTCTGATATCGACCAATATGGATATCGCCTATGTTGTGATGTTGATTAGCCATAATTTCAGTGATGCTGTGTGGACTAGAGTACGTTGGTCAGTCATGGTTGTCTGTTTCTGGGTGTGACAAAGCCATAGCAGACGACGATCATTTCATTTAAATCAGCTGGACGACGTCAAGGAACCATGTAAATGATGCAGCACAGTGGACACTGAGCATCAGGGTTGAGGATGGCTGGTCTAGATTTTTCTCTTCCTCTAATTTATAATATCATGCATTCAAGGAATTGTCCAATTTGAATAGATTTTTTTTTTTTTACATTACACCCAGTTCGTCCCATTCTGAGTAGCAGAGGGCTGGTGCTTATCTCCATTGATGCATGAAAGGACGGCCACTGGGGAACATGAGACTCAGTCTTGCACACACTCCCTCCTCTGGAATATTTAGATTATCCAGCTGAAGAAACGTGCAGGTTTTTGGATTTTGGCCTGAAACCAAAGAATCCTGGAAAAAAACCCACACAAACACTCTGGAGGACAAAGCCATCTCCACAAACAAAGGCCATAATTTGAACATGGAAACTTCTTGCTCTGAGGCAACAGCGCTAACCACCAAATCACGGTAAAGCCCTGCTGCAGTTGAGATGGTGGCTTTAGTTCACAAACATGCAGCAAGGGTTTGGGCTTTAAAAATGGAAAAAATCCAGATTTACTTGTCCAATTATTTTAAGTGATGTCATTATTTGTAAGCTTACCGTTTAAAATATTTAACTCTTTTTGGAGAGTATAGCGGGATTTTTTTTTTTTTTGCATTCATTCCTGCCTTTAACGCTGTGATTAAAAGTAGAGATGCACAAAAACTGGTGTTTGAATTTCACTTCATCAGCTGGTCAGGAACTAAGGCTGCATTCACACCAGCCATGTTTACTCCACTTTAATTAAACTCAGTTTACAGTTTGTTTTAGGAGGTGTGAATGTGAAATTCAACTATGATATGGACCAAAAACGCTGTATTCTGGTTGGTTAATGTGAACTCTGTTGTTTGAAGCCGACATTAAACCACAGCGCCACCACAGGAGAGGAGGGGAACTGCACCAAAGTGAACTGCACCAGCTGAAAATGTAGCAAATGTTGCAATTTTGGTCCTCAATCTTAGAGTTTACCAGACCTTCAGGGGTGGAAACACTTTAGAAGTTCAATTCTTTCCTAACCAGTAACTTCACCCACTGTCTTTGCTACCAGGTCATGCTAACAGCTACTCTTCCCTGTGTGAAAGTTTTTACTGCAGAAGGAAAACTTGGTTCGCTATTTTCAAATTATTAAAAAAAATAAGGTTAAAAAAAGCGCAGAGATGTAGGAAGCTTCTAAAAAGGCAAATATATTTTCCTCTTGTGGCATGTTGGCTGCTACCTTTTAAACTGGGAGTTGGACAGAAGCGGATATTGGGAAGCTAAACGTAGTAAAGTAAGCATCTGCAGGGAAGGTAAGCACTGAATGCTGCTAGTAATATTCTACACCAATTAAGAGTTTAAAATATCGGCTCTAATATTTGTTTCTGTGCTGAATTATCAGTAAACTTTAACTGCGAAACCTCGTAAAGGCCTCATTTCTGACAAAAGGGTTAATGTTAACTCTGTTCTCAATATAGTTACTGTTGTCATATAAAGACTTGAAGCTTCGGTATAGATTTATAATTTACAGACAACGTTTTTAAAAAATACTGTCTGATGTGACTTGTGTTGGATTTAGAAGTGGTTGGACTGTTGCACTAATTCTGTAATAGGTTAAGTCTGTGCTGTAATTCCTTATATTGCAGTGGTAGAGAAACCTCTCCATCATAAATGGAGGCTTACTTCTTTGAAGAGAGAAAAGCTCCTCAGCTTTGGCTGCTTTGGAGAAAATAAGTTTAATTTAAGCACTTTGCTGTTAGGACAGTTAAATTATTTCTAAGGTATTTTGCTTATGTTCACAAAAAATCAGCACAAATCTGCAGCGTTTTGTCAAATCTGAGTGGAAATCAATAGTTAGTGCATCATATACAAAGAAAAATAACCCATTTAAACCACCATAGAGTCTCTTCTCCATTAAAAATGATCCATTAGTTACAGAGAGGGTCAAATCAGGTTGGACCAAAATGGCAGACTCTACAAGATGATTTCCTTTTCTTGACATTATCAAAACTATTCATTTTTGTTAAAGTAACAACTTTGTCCTTTTATCTCACTAAACCTGAACTTGACTTCCAGTTTCATTTCAACACCTGGGATCATTTGATTGACACAGTGAAAGTGAACAGAAACTGTGACGTATTTCGCGGTCTGCTTTTGCCCTCTAAATTCTGTGATTTCACACAAGTAAAAAAAACTTTCAGAGTAAATGCAGTTTTTCCTTCTCTGCCCTCTCCTCTCTTTCTTCTAAGCCTCATTAGCTCAGGAGTTGCTCTGATGGTGTCAGAAGCCACTGTGCGTTGCATCACTCTCCTCGCACGTCAGTGTCCTGATATACACATTTTTTACAGTGTGGAAGGGTGTTGCATTGCCTAGTAAATCAAAATGAGGGAATCGGCGGTTGTGTGTGCTTGCATGGATTCGGTTTCCTCTGCTTCTCCAGGCACTGCAGTGTCATGCATCAAATGTACCTGGTTGGGCTGAGCAGCGTTTGCTTGATCCTCTCTCTGTCCTGTCTGTGATCTTCTTCTTGCTTTTTTGTTTCAACACTTTCTAGATAAAATGCTTCATATTGGTGATGCAATATAATGAAAACTGGCTGCAAACAAACCTGGAGGGGATTTTCCTGTTGGTTAGAATGTTGAACATAAAATTTAAGGCTTATTTTCAGAAAAAGAATAATGAAAATACTGAAAAGAGCTGCTCAAACTAGTCTAGATCCAACTTCATTAGCTGCTCCCTGATTAATATATGAAAACTTCTTTATCAGAAATGGAAATTGCCGCCTTGTGCAAATATATCTTTTTTAGATACAGTACGCATTCAAGCCGCATACCCTAAAATTAATATCTACTGTTTATAGATTTTCTGTTATCTAATATTTGACACTTTATTGGGGTCCCACTCATTAAAAAAGAGCATTTTCTCATTAGGGCTGCCCTTTAAGATGACTTGCAGGGAGATTTAACAGATGGGAAAGCTTACATGAGAGTTTAATGAATAAATATAATTATTTTGTACAACTTTCAAAGCTGCTCAACATTAAAAAACTGATAGACGGCTTGAAAATAAGACTTGCAAGGCAATGAGGATGCATAAGTTCATCAAAGTCTCCAGGTTGAATTTTTATGGAAGTTTATGCATTAAGGGAAAATATATCAGAAGAACTGCAGGAGACTTGAGTTGGCACCGCATAGAGGGATTTAAATATTCTTTGTGATGAGCCCATTCTGCATGTAATTCACCTCGTAAGAGCCCACTTGTGTTAAAAAATAAAGAAAAATAATTGAATCCTGGCAGACTTCCTCTCAGACGTTGTAATTTGTTCTCCAGCTCTGATGTCCAACACTTTCATTTCTCCAAACAAATCTCACCAGAATATCTCATGTTAATGAGCCATGCTGTTTTTTTCAGACTCTACAGTTCTTAATCAGTCTGTTTTACTTGTTGGGCTTTAACTAATATACATCTAAAAATGTCATTCTGTTAGTTGGCCCAGACACACAGCAGTATAGTACGTCTGTTACAGCTAATTATCCATAAAACACATTTTTCTACCGCAGATTTTACTCTCTGTGTCCTTCCTTTACTTCCTTGCCGTTTTAAATTGAGAAATTACTTGTTTAATTTTGTGTTGGCTTGTTTTAGATGGTGAAGAATATTATAGGTTGAAAGTTCAAGTCAAATTTCTCTGTTATATATACTTTATTGGTATTAAATAAGTCATACACAGCTCACCTGAGGACACTAAATAGAGTAGGAAAAGTTGGTTTTGTATCTTGGTTCTAATTTTAGTTGCCTCTCCCACAGCTGTTCCTGCGCACTGCTGGTCAGCTGACAGAAATAAGGCTATTACACTTACTTCATAAAACAAAAGGGCATTCATGGTGACCCTCACATCACCTTTAAAAACATAACTGTTGTTAAGATCAACAATTTGTTGAAATTATTTAACAAACCTGAAACTGTAAAGTTGTGCTTATTAAGAATGACCCATCATGACGATCTCATACCAGCTTTGGCTTATTACACCCAACATTTCTTCTGCCATGGTGATGAAAATGATACTTTTTAGCATGATGACTGAAGCACCCCATGAAATTGCATTTAAAATCGTAGCAGATCTTGAAGCTTTGTGCTCGCCTCTCCTTCAGTGCAAGGTAATCCCGGTCTTTTCAAAAACATATCTGATACGCAGCACACTTTATTGCTTTGCCTGCTGCTGTTTTTGTTTTTCCGCCTGTCATCTGTTCTGCAAACCTCCAAACTATTTAGGGCAGATTGCTTAAATCTGCACTTTCCTTTATTTCCATTTTTACTGTTTTGCTTCAGCCTGATGAAATTGTCTTTTTACCTTTTTTGTTTTGTTTTTTTTTTTCCTGGAAAAGTACAGAATGTTGATTATAGATAAAACTAGCAAAGAGTATTGGCCAGTCATTGTAACGGTTACACGGACAGCTTCAGCCCTTTTCTCATAGGTTCTGCATCTTGTGTTGCAGATCTCTGTATCTGTTAGCTAACTCTTTTTAGTTTTGGCTGACCTGCCTGGGAATGTCATTATAAATGCATTGCTTTTTACAGCAGTGGCTTTTAGGGTTCATTCAGGTGCAGTATGAGAGAGAGAGAGAGAGCAACTGTTCACCAAATGTTTCTAACTGCAGAGTTTACACAGAGGATTCATTTACACACACCATATGATGAAGCATAGTTGGCACTCTTGTGTATTCCTCATTAATACAGCAGTTTGTTGTTTATCTGTTGAGATTCATTTCTAAATCTTATCAAATATGAATTGGAAGATGCACAATATGTAAGTTTATAAATGTATAATTTCTGCTATGAATTCATGTTTGAAATGAGATCCATAGATATTGTACTGAGATTTTATTTGTTTGTTCTGTGAAATGATTTAAATCTCCTGCCATTGCAATTTTAATCAATTCTAGTAGAAAACAGTGAAGTGGAAATGGAAAATAAAACGGAATATAATGATCAAGATGGAAATGTGGCGTTTCCCCCTCAGATTAAACTTCTGTCTGTACGTAATCTGTGTTAAGTGTTGACAAGCCCCCTACCTCTCAGAGTTGGTACTGACGTCTTTCAACATTCTCATGTGTTACACACACACACACACACTCCTAAACTTGCACATGCACAGGTGACCTCTGTGTCTCTGTAAAGCCCCTCTTGCATCTTTATTGATCAGCAACACAACACATTGCTCTCACGGCAGGTGTTTTGTGGTTGTGTGTGTGTGTGGGTGGATTTATGTGTGAGTGTGTGTTGCAGTCTACCAACAGCTGGTTCACAGCAGACGCAAACTGCCTGCTGCCTGTAGAGAAAGAATCAATAGAAAAGAAGATGTTTCCTGACATTTAGTCTGTTTTCTGCAGACAGAAATGCATTATGAGTCGAATTTAATTATTTAGGTAGGTGCAGATCTGAGCAGAAGCTGCTGGAGACGAACATTAAGTCAGGTTGTGGACAAAATAACATTTCTGAGTGGCCTAATCAAAGTTTAGACATGAATCTAAAAGAAAATCTGGAAGGAGGAGCTAAAGATTGGGGGGGATGAAAGGAGGCCTGGCACTGATTGGGAAAGATTAATTTAGAAAACAAAAACGCTGATCAGCATTTATAAGAGTTTGATTCCTGCAATGCCAAGAAAGATTTTCTTTTGTTTTTTGGTAAATAAAAAATGTTAAGTCAAATTTTGCTGGGGATATTTTGGGCTCACTTGTTTACGACGTCAGTGACTGGTGGCTGAAATTTACAAATAACTTTTCCTTTAATATTCAATTGATGCACATGATTTTATTGGGACAGTGCTTGCAATGTGGACTGAAATTATAAACAAAAACTTTAATCTGAAGATTTTCGATCTTTATGCTTCACCCTGATAATTTGCACATCTGACAGTTTCTACCAGTTTTCAATCTTGCTCTTGTTGACTTTAAGAAACACTTTTAAAATCCGTTTTCTTGGATTTGGCTGTGTGTGCTTGTCATTTTGCCTCTGTGCATTGCTGCTCTTCTCATGCAGTTTCAGTTTTTTGTGCCTGAAGTTTGAGTGCAGCAACATGTTTCATACTGACTGAATCTTCTTCTGTTGTCTACTGGTGTGAATCCCTGAGCAATTTTTAACTGAGATTTAAAGATGAAGAAAACGGTTAATTGTGATGCTTTTGCATAAGACAATCCCTTTCATTTTTTTTCGTCCAACTTGGATTACAGCTTTTGTGATGAAACTGGGAAAGCTGCTGCAGAACAGTTTCTTTTTCCTTTTGTTGTCTGGCTAACTCAGAAAGTTTGAGCTTAGAGATGCAGAGACGAGGAAATGATTCAGGGAATGAGGTGTGCTGACAATAACAGTTCTGCTTTCTAACCAAGGAAGATCACCTGCTCCCAGGAGAGATGCTACCAAGGTCAAACCCAGCATGATTTCACTCTGTGATAAATATGCTGTCACTCATTTCCAGCACCAATTTTCCTTTCAAGTCTCCATATAGAAATTTGAAACGACAACGTAATAAGGCCTCCGAAATCTGGGCTTTGGAAAAAATGTGTTCTTTCAAAGTGAAATGCATATTGGGAGCATTTTGCCAAGCACACATTAGATGCATAGCAGTGCAGGACAGAGTAAGGAGACATTATTTTGGACCCATCAGAAGTACCAACACTACAGAGGAGGGCAGGTTTGGAAAAGAGCCACTGGGTGTTGCACCAGGCGCCATCGCTGTGGGTTGTTTGGTAAATTAAATGGGTCTTTGATGCGTGTCTGACTCTGCCAATGCAAGCTGCCCTTTGGTTCTTGTTTGTCACTAACATTTTTCAATCATGTTTGGTCAGAAGTGTGAACTCTCAGACTTATTGATGTTTTTTTTTTCTGTGAATGACTTGCCAAAGTATCTACACTTGTTTATTTGACCATCTGAATGCACCATGTCCTGCAACTCGCTGTGATATTGAGTCATTTGTCTCAACTTTCTCGTTTTTTTAGACATTTCTGCAGCCAATTTTTGACCAGCTGCTGCAATGTTCATATTATAAAACAACTTATTCTAAAGTTAAAGATTCTCCCTGCATGTGGAAAGCCATGTCCCTTCATTTTGCAGGAGGTGTGTGTAAATGAATGCAAGTGTGCAACAAGCTGTCAAATGTTTTACTAAGGGGTTAAAATGATGTCTTGTACCTGATTATTTCCATCTATTTGCATATTTAAAAATGCAAAAACTAGTTTTGTAGTCGAAATGGCTTAAACGAAAATGCGTCTCGGATTAATTTTATCTGAGTTGACGTCTGAATAATGGTGTAGCTGAAGTCAGTGACTGGATCCGTGATGTTGCAGAAACATCAGCAGACCTCTTGTTTTTATTAAGGTGCCACAGTTTTGTGTTTAAAGTGGGTAAAAGTCACCTGATCAGTTAAGGCAGGTTTAAATGCCAAGTGAATGAGTATTGTCAAATTTGTTTACTTGCATGCAACCCATGCTTATAATGAGCATGAATGAGATCTTACCGTTTCTCCTCCAGCTTTGCTGGCTTCGTAAAGCCCAATTTCAACTCGTATTTAAGCTACTCATTGGTATAACTCTGAGGAAATAATTTAATCATTCGAGAAGCAGTTTTCAGTAGCTCTGTCTAAAAAAATCATCCAATCATCTAAAGACTAATCAGCCTGGCAGTCGTCCTCTCAGGGCTTAGTTTACTAATCCAATCATGCTTCTATACGTTTGTGTATGAGTTTCTGTTAACTTTTTATAACTCAAAAGAAACATAGCCAGGTTTTATGAATCGTTTAAGACGATTTATGTAAATGTCAACGTTTTACACAGGAGCAAAAATTGCATTAGCATGACTCATCTAGCCACGGATATTAAATGCGCAGAAGGCGGAAGTAAACCTAATTTACAGCCTACATGAGGAGAAGTAATTTCCGAGCGGAAATGTTCTTCAGTTTTTTAGTTTCCTGCCTGGGCTTTGGTTAGTCATCATGCAATAAGGTGAACTAATGATTCAGTCTTACTGAAGCCTGAGTCTCAGTCAGCATTTAGCTCAAACTTTTGAGTTTTATTTGTTTTAAAGCTCTCTGTAAATTCGTCTTTCTTGAATTTTGTCAATGAAGACGAGATTTGCCAGTCTAAACTTGAATTTGAGCTGGTGTGTGAGAACTGTGACCATTCCCTTAATGTGCATTGAGATTCTTAGAAGAGCAAACCGAGCCTGACTCATTTGTTTCATCACGGCAATCTGTTTTGCATCAAATGAAGACAAATTGCTCTCCTGGCTGTAAGTTTTTGTTGATATTCAGTGAAGCGGTGGAGTGAAGCTGCTCTTGGAAATGATTTTGCACCTCGTTTCTGGAACACACCGGGAGTCGACTCCTGTGAACAAACTATTTGAGAATCCTTTAATTCAAACAGTCGGATCTCATGAAGGCTTTTGGAGTTCAGTCGAGCTGAATTTTGAAGCTGATCTTTAGACTCCACTGATCATCAGGAAGCCTATTATGGTAAGAGGTGCAGAGTTAAACTCCCAGTCTGACAGCAGCATAATGGATGAGACTTTAGGCCTGTGAAGGTCTCATCAGCGCTGCTGTCGTTTGTTTGCGGCTCTGGGGGAGACGGAGCGATGGATGCAGGAGCTGAAGCCTTGACGCTTTCGGAGAGTTGTTCACTCCGCAGGGTGTCCTTTAATTTTCCTCCTCATTCATCCTCCCTCCTGCTTTGCCTTGGGATACATTTTCTCATGTTTTTTGTAAAGCCCAAAGTTGAACTCTTTAAAAAAAAAAAAGAGGAAAACATTTTCATTTTCTGACTTCACAACAGTGCTTGATTTTCAACAAATAAAACAAACTGCAGTTTGAGAGTTGACTGAGATTTATAGACAAGCATTTTGATTTCTTCATCAAAACTTGGCTTCACTATTAACCTTTGGATAGATATTGGAAACGCAGTTAAAGGGAAACTCATTAACTGTTATTTATCCAGATGCTCAAATGCTTTCCCCCTGAATTTAACACCCTGGTATTTTGTCTTGGCATAAGTAAATACAAAAAGAAAATGGGGACTATTAAAAGCTCTCTCTCTTTGTGAGGTTTGCAGTGTTTATTAGAGGCAACTTTACTTTCTGTCTTAGTTTCTAAATACTGAAAATGAGATTAAAACTCGCATTGATTGAGTGAGTCTGCTGGTCATTTGGCCATTTCACAATATTGTACCTTTGTGCTTTTTGACATTTTTCAGCATTTTGGACGCAAACATGTTTTGCTTTGAGTTGGCTCAAAGGATGAAGTTTGACAAATATATTTGATTTA
>NW_015114896.1:32801-41390 GCF_001443285.1 Poecilia latipinna
GTTTCTAAATACTGAAAATGAGATTAAAACTCGCATTGATTGAGTGAGTCTGCTGGTCATTTGGCCATTTCACAATATTGTACCTTTGTGCTTTTTGACATTTTTCAGCATTTTGGACGCAAACATGTTTTGCTTTGAGTTGGCTCAAAGGATGAAGTGTGACCTCATTAGAGGGATTATAATCTGCTTCA
The DNA here is from genome assembly GCF_001443285.1 of Poecilia latipinna. Lineage (NCBI taxonomy): Eukaryota > Metazoa > Chordata > Actinopteri > Cyprinodontiformes > Poeciliidae > Poecilia > Poecilia latipinna. Next base: position 32,993 of record NW_015114896.1, read on the forward strand.
ATTCAATTTTCCCTTTTTATATTCTCATAACTAGTTATTGCCTCAGAGCATTAATTGAAAATCTGAATTCAAAGTGTGCATTAAAAGATTATAGGTTGCAAGTTCCAAATCTTTTTATTGTCATTTGACCTTTAATAAAAGTCTCAGATATCTTAAACATCTAAAATGTAAAGTAAGTATGTTGTTGGAAGCCTAATGTCTAAAGACAGAGGTGGAAATATAACCAGACATGATCCAGTTACAGAAATGGCAAACATTTTTTCAACTGTTCAGCTTGAAGATATTTTACAAGATGCAAAACTATCAGAATAACCAGAATGTTATCATGCAGAATGAAAGCCAGAATTGGCAAACTATGATCAATTTGTCTGTCGAGCAGAAAATTGTCGGCTCACTAGCCAAGGAGATGGTAGGACTAATTATCCAGCTAATATTTAGCAGTTGCACTTCAGTTACCCAATGAAGCAGAGGATGGAGCAACTGTATGTAAAAACTTACTTTGGCAGGTTTTTATTTAGGTTTTTGTTTTTAAATCCAAACGAAACAAATGGAAAACATATGATCATATCTGAAATGACTGTTGCAAGGAATATTTCATATTCCTTGCAACAGTTGAAATAGTTGCTTTACAACATATTGCAACGTTTTGCCTTTACTTTTTGTGTAAATGGATGGAATGTTGGATAGTTGGCTATTTCACAAGAGTGCATGTGGTAGATTAGCACTTACTCATAACCAGAGGTGATGCTTTTCCTGTTCTGTTGAATTTTAAAATGACCTCAGATTCACTGAGCCCAACAATCGTTTACAGGAATACAGACGTTCATGTGCTCTCAAATGAAGCACTTCCTGTTTGTGTGTGACGAGAGGAAAACATTTTTTTCTTTGTTTTTTGGGGTTTTGTCTTTCTGTGGTCACGCCGTCTGTCTTGCTCTGTTTTCATGTTCTGCCTGTCTGCGCTCGCACACAGACATCTATCCTCACTTTCTTCCTTCCCTTTCTTGTTGTCCTGTTTTTGTTCTCGTTCCGCTTCCCTGCCTCGAGGTCTCCCTCTCCTCCTCCCTTCATTCTTCACCCGGCTCCCGCCGTGAGTCACCCAGGTCTCCGGTAAAATTGCGCCTCTCGGATGAAGATGGATGGAATTTCTTCGGCGCGCGCGGCTTCGACACATGTCCTGCAGCTTTCTGTGATCTCATTTGTCTGACCTTTAGGCGTGGAGCTACAGATCCATCAGGCCGCTTGCTGGGGCTTTAAAGAATGAAGCGGTGATGGCGTTCATCCTCCACCGCAAATGAGAACCTGTTCTGACACTTTGGTGCTGAATCCTTAATGGAAATTGTTGGGGTTTTTTTTTCCCAGGGAGTGGAAAGATTTGATTAACTGACCTTTTGATTGATGCGGCTGCATTTTTCTCATTTCCCTCCCATTTGTTTCTACAAGGTCACAGCAAAGTTTGGCATCCATAAACTTTTCCCCCTGAATTTCCTAAAGGAATCAGCTTTTCACATTAAAGGCGGAATAGTTTCCTTTGTGGGGATTTTTTTGCTTTGTCAGCAGCTGCTCCTTCCCTCAGATCAAAAAGCCCGACCACAGCAATCATGTTAATTTATCAGCTTCTACCTTTTGTGCATGCAAAATGAACACACCCTGTCCAAAATAAAAAAACGAATATCACTTGGCATTCATGTCTGAGCATCTGCAGAGATGTTTTGAAGTGTTTCTTGCTGCTGAAAAAAGAAATATAAATGCCAGAGATAAAGATGTGGAGGAAACGTTTTGGGGGAAAATAGAAAAGGATCGCGAGTTATTTCGTGTGCTTGCACTGCTGTTCTTCATCAGAGATGCTGCCACCTGTATTCAGCGCGATGCTTTTTCTTGGCTCAGTGTTTAGGAATGCCAGAGGCTGAAAAAACCTTATTCAAAGCATAAAACCTATTTGGCTGACCTTTTTCTGTGTACGTTGGCTGACCTCCAAGCTGCCAGGATCTAAACACGGCCAAACATGCGGAGGATTGCTGCAGATCATTTCACACTCAGTGTGCATTTCATTGAACGTGTTCGCTTCTTGCCCTTTCACTTGTCCGCTCATGCTGCTCTTTTTATCCTGCAGCTCCATGCCATTACCCCTTTTCAATCATTTATACAGTACAATTGGACACAAAACATTATTCTGATGTGCTTTCTCTTGTTTTACCTGAGTTTAAGATGCTTTTCATGTCAGCAGTGCAAAGCTGATGAAAGAGCATCTATTTCTTTATCCCTCTTTTTTACCGAATTCAAGTAGTAGCCTGTTCTTTTCCCTTTTACGGGTCTGACGGTGGTTTCACTGCATCCCGTTCCAACCACATCTTAATCCCATTTGGCTCTGAAACAATCATTTGAGGTCCAAAGTGAGTCTGTGGAAACCTTTCCTCACAAGCTCTGAACTCCACATAGTCACACACACGCAGATTGTGAGAACAATAGTGGGATTAACCCGTTTATTACAATCTGCTGTGTGCTAACAAGGCGATTTACCTTCTTTTACTACAGGAAACAAAACGCATTTGTTCAAAAATCAATTGAGTATTCTTCTCCAGCAACCTTATAGTTTGTTTTATGGGAACACAGTTTTAGCTGCTCACAGGTGTTCAACAAGCCCTTTAAGTTTTTAGAAATGTTTTTTTTTTCTTATTTTTTATCTCTAGTATATGAGTACCGCATCTTTCGGACTAAAAGTTGCTACTTTTCCCCCCCATACTCTGAACAATGCAGCTTATAGCCCGGTGTGGCTTTTCTGTGCATTTCTCTTCAACCACCAGGGGGCGCTTTAGCAGAAAGTGAATCATTAGAAATCATAGAAAGTGCTAATTTTCATTTAGAACATGTGTGCTAGCAGCAGGCGCCGCGGAGAAATGTTTTCAAACTCTTTCCGCCTCATCATGGAAACGACACGAAGAAGTTCACATGATGCAGCTTTAAGTTGAAGGCCGTCGATCTGGCAGTAAATGGAGCCGCTCGCTGCACGTAAACTCGGCGTGAACGGATCCATGGTTCGGCGTTGGAGACGGAGGTCTGTGTCCGGAGATACCAGCGGCTTATAGTCCGGTGCGCCTTATACATTTACGTTTCCAGATCTGCTGGGTTTTTCCACCAAAGCCTCTCCAGGTTTACAGAAGCTGCTCCAAAAACCAGAGAATATTTGGGAAGCAGCAGTGGCACGGATTGATTTCAGAGGAGAGCAGACAGACTGGTTCAAAGTGATAAAAAGGCTTAAACAACCACTTGTTACAACCAGGATATGAAGGAATATGATGATTGCTGTACTCCAATAGCCTCCACGGTCATCAGATTATATATCAACAGAGCATCCTTTGGAGATTCACATGATAGTTGTTCAAGCAACAAATGTGCATCAACTGCATTTTGCCATCATGTCGATTTGGAGCAAAATCTGAGTAATGCTTTCAACACCTTGTTTAACCTGAGGGACGTCCAGGTCCAGTCCTAGACAGTCGCTGCACTCTGCAGAGGCCTGATGAGCATTTATTGGATTCAGTGGTTTTGGAGAAGGAATGCAATTAAACGTTGCAGGATGGTTGCTCTCCAAAACTGGACCTGGGCTCCTGCGATCTATGGTGCAGAAAATACGCCGGTTCTGAAGGCCGAGGTGAACCCAGCATGGTGCCAGCCAGATTAACCAGATCAAGTGGATGAGTTTGCTTAATTGGGGTGAGTCATAAATGGCACAAATTGAATATTCAAGAAAGGATGTGATTTTTATTTTTCATAAAGTGTGGGTTTTTTCGTCGCATTTTTAGAGACACCAAGATGTGTGGAAAGCTGAGAAATGTGTGACCACAAATTCAGTAATTTGATCTGGAACTAGTTGACATGATCTATACCAACTTCCTGTATTAACAAAAACCGTTGACAACTTCTTGTTTTTTTTTTCATTTTGCTGCATAATAATATTTGAACTGCTACTCTTTGTGATTTCAAATTGAATTCCTAATGGGGAGAAACACTAGAAAATGGGATTTGCTGTCAAGTGAGATGACTTGCATTACACCTGGCAAAATCCTGATCATTTACGGCAGCCTGAGACAGTTGCATTACCCTTCCTTAATAAATGTCTATAAAAAAAATCAGATGCAGAAGTGGAGTCTTTCTGAGTTGAAATTGAATAACTCTTTAATCAAATATTTGACTAATTTATGGTTTCTCTGCTGAAGCACTCATAATAATTCTTACATTTCAGTCAGGTGTGTGCATCATTCAATATATGCCGAAGTTGTGGGGTCGGATGTAAAGTTGCAGCTTTTTTGCCGCGTTGAGTGTGTGTGCGGCACATTAACCCTGTGAGGTTGAGACGCCGGTGTAGTAAATCTGCATGAGGTGACAGATCTGACAGTTTTCCTGCAGACACAGGCAGCAGATTTACACTTATTAACCCACGCAGGCTGCAGAGTGTGTGAGCGTGAAGCGGGACCGGGTGCAACCATGCCTGGATCCCTGCAGCTTTTCATGCTTGGGATTAGATTCAGTCGGCTTGTGGAGTTTGGAATGAATTTTGCTTAACTGGCAACAGAAAGCCGCCATGCTGTTAGAGCTACAACAGTGTTTCATGGTATGTATTGACAGCACACTGAGGGAAGGGGGGGCATCTTTCAACCGACAGGCAACTATCCAGTTAATACTTCACGTATTACAGCACTGGATTCAGTTTTATGATATGCTTGTGACCTGTACGTTTAAGATACAGATGCCTTCACGCGTTTTACAGTAAATACACGAGAGCTGGTGCAGGACAATTTTCATATTCGATTCTAAAACAAAAAAAGAACCGACAAGATTGACAATTGTGCAATTTGCATTTAAATATCAATATGGAGAAAATGACTCGCATTCAGAAGAACTTTTCTTCAAAGAACTTGCTGCTTTATGTTCATTATTGAAACAATTAAAATGTAAATAAATCTTTGAGAAAGTCAGGCCCAAGAGATATTCAGTGTTATTTCTGCGCCATGAGCCAAAACTCATTTACTGTGGCTTTAATGTGCTCTTTCTCTAGCATCTCATTAAAAGGACATTAAACCGTAGGAATGCTGTGACTGAAAGGTTTTTGAAGTTTTAAAAGCGTAACATTTTGAAAACCTCAAGATACCATTTAGAAACCAGAAATTGAACCAATAAAGCAAAACCTGAATGTGTTAAGTGTTTCTCTTACCATTATACCAGTGGGGCTTCTGGCACCAAATCACAACAGACATAATTGAAGTGCATCTTTCGTAGATCTTTTATTAAAATATGCAGGTCATAGCTCCATCCTCAGAAAGGGGAAATGCGTTGAGTAGCCAGAAAATCAAAGATTATCCCACATTTGTTTGTCATTTATAATGCTTCCAGAAAGTTGCCAATACCTTTAACCTTTTCTGTAGCTGGTTGAATGTCTCTCTTTTTCCAGGAATGTGCACAGCAAAGAGCCACACACTTCCATTTATCGCCTCCATGTCATAAAAAAATCGGCTCCCCTTAAGTATTTGTGCCCCAACAATAATGATATTAACAAAATGTTATTACTTGCTTTATTTTGTGATGAAGCAAGTGACAAAGTTTTGTTTGAACTTTGAGCATTTGCATTGCTCAGTAGCAGGTTGCTGCTGCCTGCTCACTTTTTGTGACAACGTAGAAGTAAAAAATTTCAAAAGATGCATGAAAATTCAGGGTAAAGTGGATATTTTTAATGAACTGCTTTATGCGCTGAAAACTTCTGGTGGTTTCCGGATTGTTTTTCCATTATTTTTTGACAGATGTTTCTCCTTTTCAGGAAACAAAAGGCTACATAATTCATTGCGTCTGAGAAACATTTTAATTAAAATGTGCAAATATCTTTTGCTTGTAATTTATTAGATCTTTGATTAAATGATGACGTAAAGTTGAGTTGGAACTTGCTGCCTACTCATGTCACTAATTGTTGAAGTTCTGCAGTTTCCTTTCTGTTTTACTTGTTGGACATTGTCATTGAAGTAAATGATTACATGCTGTAATTGCAATTACCGCCTTCTGCTTTCTCTCTCCCAGAACTGTAATTTGCTGGACATTTTCAAATTGTCTTTGCTTGGAGCTTAATTTGAAACTGGCTGGGTTTGTTTCCCAGTAAAGCAGACCATCTTTTTCTCTTCGACAAAGTCTCATCCTGAACAAACACGACGGTCAAGGAGCATTCGGCACTGTGAGCCAGCAATCAAATCACAATCAAATGTGATTCAGCCGCCATGTTTGCATAAAGAGAAATTTGACTCGGAGCTGCCAGTGGGTTTGCCTCACCCCATCTGTTTCCTACCCGATTCTTCTGCCGTTTTATTCTCCTGCCGTCTCTAAATAAGTTCCTCCCGTGCTCGCAGTCTGAACTTCTGCCTCGTCGCTGAAGCTGTTTACACCTTTTTTGTTTTCACCTGCTGGCCATTGTCAACCTCAGCGCAACCCCTCTCCTTTCTTTCCACAAGGTGTCTGCGCTCTTTGTCATCACACAGCCTGCAGGTGTAAACCCTGCAAGTCAACATCTTAACTGATGGGTCTCTGACCTTTTAGCTGACTTGCTAAGCTGAGGAGGCAGATGGACAGAGACCAAGTCACCTGTCTGAACCTTGATGCGATGGTACTCTCTTGGTTTGCATATTTAATCATGGAAACGCCTCCGATCTTTATTCTGCGCTGATGCAAAGCTCCTAATTATTTCATGAGCCAGTTTGACTTCTTAATTACTGTAAAGGGATAACGGCCATCAATGCAATGACGCACGTTTCGATAGTTGGAATCGCATTTTATCCATCTAGTTCACAAATGCATAACATTTATTTATTACATTAACCTCAAGTCTTGGCACTCGTGTAAAATAATCTTAAAATCAGAGTAATATTACTGCAGTTTCATTATCTCTTAAAAACAAAGTGTCACCTTGAGAAACACTCTTAAATTCTTACACTGTTAATTGTAATTGTAAGTTTTTGTAATTAACTTAATTTTTGAGCTGATAGTATCTAGGAAATTTTAATTATTTATTCATCAATCCCATCTAAAGTGACTGAAATTCTGACAAACATGAACGGACCAAGAGCCAACTTCCTTTACTGATCATTGTAGCAATACAAATGACATGTTGAGGTGACCAAAGCACCGATTTTAAGGTTTTTATGCACATCTTTATCAGCAAACTAATTACGAACCAAACAAATACTGCCAAGTTATCGTTTTTCCTCACAATTATCCATAATAATCAACAAGCCAATAACCTGCCACAGTTATATGATATGCTGTTATTACCCAGCAGGCAGCTGAAGTTGTTGCCATCAATTAACCAGCCACAAATATTACCTACCTCCTAAACAACCGACTATTAACCATTTATTACCAACCGAAGAGCCACAATTACCAACTTTACCATTAACCGATGACCAAACCAACCACAGAATATCTCCCTATTACCCAATCAACCAGACATTACCATCCAACTACAGAAATGGTAATTAGCAAATGTTTTAAATAAATGAGACGGTGTAAATCTATTCTGAGCCATCTTTGTGTACAAAAACACCAAATTCTGGTTTCGGTTCTAAAATTCCCTGCTTTCTCTCCTCACTTTTCTTTTTAAAATGTTCTTATTTTATTTTCTATGGGGAATTATTTAACATTTGTCACCTTTCAGTCCTGCCTCTGTTGTTTCCGGTAGCAGATAATCTGTGATTTCTTCAGCCTTGAAATGTCTTTTCAGAGTGGCTGAGAGCTCGGAGGGCTCCGACCAACTGGAGACTCGGCAGGAAACCGCGTGTGTTTTTGGGTGTGTGTGATGTCAAAGAAGAAAGAAAAAATAAATAAATGGAGAAATTGATTTGGTGTCAACGTGGCTGTTTTTGTGAATTTCATTATGGAAACACAAAGCGTGTTGCTGAGGGGCGTTAATGAACCGACCTTGTATACTCTGAGCGCACGTGTCATAGATGCACAGCAGGGGCTGCTGGGTAATGGCGTGTGGAGGTTCAGCGTGTCAACTATGATTTAAATGAAAAGTTTACTACAATTCTGTTGCACACGGGTAGTTTAAGGAGTAACGATGCATGGAAAATATCCTGCTGTATCCTCCCTTGTGTGGGTCTTGTTTTATTTGCTGGCACTTGATGCAAATTAAAAACCGAATCATAAATCAGCAGGTATGAGGAGAGAAAACCTTTAGAGAGGTGGAAGCTTTATGTCTGGCTATAGAATCCTGAAAAAGTCAGAAAATGAGCACCAAGAGTCTCCCAGATGGTAAAATCTCTTCTGGTTTCCTCCGTCACTACGTTTTATGATTCAGGCTGTTGCTGTGAACAAGTGTTTGCGTCCTTATCGATTTCTTCTTCTTTGACTTTTTTCACCACTC
>NW_015114896.1:44729-59951 GCF_001443285.1 Poecilia latipinna
TGCATGCAATGGAGTCCCTTGAAAAAACTTCCGCTTGTTTTGCTCCAATCGACAAAATGTTTTGCAGAAATGTGAGGAAGCTGTTGAATCATTATCACTGATCTTAGCTGTATTATTTTTGCAAAGAGGCAGGTTGATTTCAATAGCTTGTTTTTCTTAAAATCTGGGGCATGTATCAGTTTTTCACGGTTTTATTTTTTATATACAAATAGGATTTGGTGGATGGTGAAAAACTCTTTGCCTCTTGCTAACTGATTGCAAGGAGATTTCATGCTCACTATAAGTTCATTGTAGCCTTACGAGGCAGATAATTGGAGCTGAGATTCAAAGTGAGGCTTCCACTTAATGGCAACAAACACAGTGACATATTATGCAAGTTGTGTGAAATTCATAAGATAAAAACCGGATGTAAAATAATTATGAAGTGAGGCACACTTCCCCGTTTTCTGCTCATTTATTCTGTAATCTGAGCTGTTCTGTTTGTTTTTACAGAATCAAATGATTTTAAAGATATTTTTCATTTGCAATCTATCAGGGTAAACAAGCTTACTCCCTCAGCAGCCCATTCGGTTTTATTTCACTACATTTAGTTGCGGTAAGTTCCACTTTAATATGTTATATTATTGCTTTGGAAGTTGAGCTGCCGCTAGCAGACTCTGAGTACCTCCAATCTGTAACCGAGCTGGAGGTCTGATTCCTGAGCACCAGCAGGATTTTACTTCTCACTCAGGTGGTTAAATTTTTTCGCTCAGTTCAAAGAGCTGCTTTGGTGCATAAAGTCTGCATCTAGAATACATAAAAACCATGAAGCAGTCATCTGTCTGTTTCACAGTAAGCATACTGAGGAAAAGGGATTTCTAGCACTGAGCAAAAGAAAACTGCAAGTCTTAAAATACAACTGGAGTCACTTTTGACTTGAGGTCTGAATGCCTGATTTTTATGTCTTGAATGAATTCAGATTTCAAATGGCAATGGAAGATGTTTAAGGTGGCAAAATAAATCAGATTTTAATTTGCTCTACTTTTGTCAATCTGCATGGGATGAAACATTTTAGCAGTGTCTATCGTTTCTGTTGCCATTGGGTGGACAGGATGCATTATTTAAATAATATTCCCTCTCTCTAAAAGAAACGATTGTAGCATGTGTGAAAAGGTGAACAAGATGTAGATTATATGTGAGAAAACATGGATCTACTGACTTTGATGCTTATTAGATATTTAAACATTTCTGCAAACCCGTTACTTTCTCTCTGAGGCTACTGTTGGTTTTTGCAGTGAAATGCAAAAGCAGAGACTTGAAACATTTATGAGAGAGTCTGAGCTTTTCACACACCAGCTCCATCAATGCCACCTTTGAGAAGCAAGACCAGATATGCCTGTAGGTAAATTGGGGTAAAGATTGAAATGTTTGTCACTTTTTTATACAGCATGATGCAGGTTTGGATATTAATGAAAAACTCCATCCATGCACTGAGTTTTGTGTCAACTTGTTTCCTTTGACTTGTATCTAAATTAGTTTCATGTCCTGAAGTGACAAACATGCAGAAATATGTGTAAAGTGTCACTTCTTGTCACCTAATACTTATGTAATGAAAATAAAAACCTTGATTGTTCAGAAAGTCAAAAATGAGGAACTAGAAATCAAAATGTTTCGGTTCAGTCAGAATAACTTCAAAGGAGAAAATGTTGATGAATTAATCTGTAATTTTAAAATGACTGGTAGCTTTTTATTAACTCTGTATAATTTGGACATTTTACTTTGTTTCCATTTGATTAATTTGGGTATTTTCTCCCATCTCCAGCTGTTAAATCATTGACTACTGGCAACACTTTCCTCTAACACAGAAAACCAACTCTAGTGTGCTTGAGATGACACGTTGTGAATTAGTGCTGAATTGAGCTGCAAACTAAAAACTGTACGTCTTGTACTTTGTGCAAACATGGTGCTTCTGTGAACTAGTAATTCAAGCTGTTTTTAGGCCTACCAACATTAAACCTGCTTCTGCTAGCCGCTCATCGAATGTGGAAATGTTCATGCAGTGTTCAAAACCGACAAATGATCCTAGAAAAGAAGAGCACCACCCAGTTCTTGTGATGATGCAATCTGCCGCTGACACGTTTTAGTTGGTGTTAAAGGATTTAGCTTTTTCTTCTTTGTCTTTCCTATGGTTTGTCGTTTTGTTTGTATTTCCTTTTAATTGATGTAAAGCACCTTGAATTGCCTTGTTGCTGAAAATGTGCTATATAAACTACCTTAGCTTACCTTAGTGGCGCCTGATATTTGCTCCAACCACGAGCATGATCAGCCCAGCGTCTTCATCTGCTGTCTGTTCGGATCAAAACTTGATATGCCACGGAGTCGTATTCTGATATGCGTGTCCCAGTTCTCGGGAACAATCGGGGTGAAAGTAAAATAACACTGATTTCACTCCTGGCACCGTCTCTTCTTCTCTTCTGCAGATTTTTAAACTCACAGGGACAATCGGGACGGAAACGGCCTTCGCTTCCTGGCTGTGGTAGCGTCTCGCTCCGTCACTGGTTCTGCTCCGACGCTGCCTGTGCTTGACACTCCCATGTTCAAGGTAAGGAGATTGCTCCTATAAGTGCGTTTCTTGACATTAGTGGGCTGAAGTTTGTGAATCTTACTCCTGATTTAATCGATAACTCCTGCTGTATCAGAACTTTTATCTTAAACATGTTTTGTGTTGGAATAAAATACTGCTCGACTGTATTTCAATCAATCAATCAATCCTCTTTTAGACGCAGTTATGGTCCATAAACAGACAGAACAAGAACAATACAAAGAAGAAAAGAAAAAATATATAATAATCAGTCACTGACGTATAAACCAGTGATTCCAGTGGTATTTCCTACCAACACTAAAATCTCTGTTTATAAATGATAAACTGAATTTTTATAGCCCCATATTGACCATCCAGACACATTCATCCATTCACAATCACAAATGTGCACATTCATACACAGATGGCACAGATTTTCTCGTGCAGTGGCTCAACGTGTGACGAGAGGAAGCTGGAACCAGACCTGACATGCATATTGTGCTCATGATTTATTCACATAAGTTGTTGGGTGTTTTGTAGCAGTGATGTGTTCTAGATGGTTTATAAAGTGACTGTTTGCTCTTATAGTTCTGTGTTTGGCTTAGAGTTTGATGCTTACAGCTTCATTCAAGCATGAATCTCAAACTGCTACACCCTAAAGTCAACTGGAGAAAACACAAAACGAGAGATGAGTCGAGTTCTGGCTGTTTGCTTTGTTCCGGTTGTTTATGCTGAATCTCAGTTCATGCATGGAGAATGCATTGTTTCTTTCTTCAAACTGGACAGAACGGTGTTCCTCACAAGGTTAGTTATGGCATCTTTCTCTGTGCGATTCTTTTTTTTTTTTTTTTGTAGATCATTGTTTAGAATCAATAGTTTTCCTGAATTCAGTCCAAGAAAACCAGTTTGCTGTAAGACAGGCACGTGCTGCATCTTAGTGGAAGGTCCACACAGCTGCCTGCTATGAATCCTGCTCTGTGTGAATGTGAATATAATCTACAGGATCTGTGTGTGTGTGTGTGTGTGTTGGTGGAGTTGGACTAGTCCCAGATTACTTTGGATCGCTGCAGAGATCTCACGGGAAAAGTGAAGGTTAAAGACCTGCTTGAACTTGTAAAAACGCGTGCAGCACAGTTCAGTTCATTTCTGGATGGAGGTGAAGACTGCATCCAGTGGTTTAGATAAAAATAGTGTTTTCAGATGGGAGTTGGTTCGGCGTCTGCATTTTATAAGGGAAGTGAAAGGAGTTTCGTTTAGGGGCTTAGTGTCGCTAATTAACATCAAGGGAATCTCGTTTAGGTTTGTTGCAGAAAAAAGAGTTTGTAGAAATGTGGGGCATGAAAAATGTTTCTACACAGTAGTTTAAAGGTCATGACCTTTGCACAAAGAACAGCAAGGTATTATCTGTCACTGAAAAACTAGTGGCTTTAGTTCCTGCTGTTAATTTCTTCATATCATTATGTCTGGATCATGGCATTTTTCAGCAAAATTATTTCCACTCTAAGATATTCAGTTCATCTTTTTGCAGCTGAAGTGTTTTTCACACAGCCTGGAAAGATAATAAACAGGTTTTCATGTGATAAATCACCAGGTACCTCTGCTTCACATATTTCCCTCTAAAAGCATGTAACAGAACATTATTAAGATGAAAGCTGTTGGAGCTGCTGCTAAAACACGTCTGAAGGATTGGGGAATATTTTGATATCATATTTTAGAAATGTATATTTTCAGAATTGAGTTTGTGGAAAATGTTTTAGATTGGAGATCTTGATTGGAAACCATCAACATAATTGACGTTTGAGAAAGAACGGACATTTTTTAAAGTGGAACCACTTTGTATATGCATTTCTGATTTTGTGTGAATACTTTAAGCAGGTAAAGACGTTGTTGTTGCTTCTGGATATGTAACTGGATAGAAACCACTCCTCAGGCTACATTAGTACCTCTCTCTCCTGTGTTCTGCCTGGTTAATGTTGAACTTTGTGATATAAATCTCATCTCCTGTACCTGCTCACCGTCAGTCTGCTGGCGCTCTCGGTGCCTGTTGTGCCCAGATTTCTTTGCGACGGAGGCGACTGTGCAACGCCCACAGTGACAATAATACTTCCATTCAAAGGGTATCACCCAACAAACGGCTGTTAAAGAAAACACAAAATCAGATCGTGTGCAGAAGAAGAAAAACAGTGATGCTTGTTTTTCAGAAAAGCAAAGTGAGATCATCTGTTGTTTACCCCATTTGAATAAATTTAATTCTCAGGGACGGCAAGGAAACAGAAACTGCTTGAATATATTTGAGGAATCACTGCATTCTCTTTTTCAGTCATTTTTTAGCTCCTCTCCAAGTAGACGTACATCTCTAAGTGAAAGTCGGCAGACTCGTAAGCAGCATGAGTAATAGTCCTCCAAGTTGCTCAAACTCTAGTAAAGCCTTAAGGTGGTGTTGTGAGAGTTTCCCTCTAGGGAGGCCGGATGTGGTGACGGGGTGTGATGTCCTTGTTTACTCAATGTTTCTGTTTTTGTTTAACTAATGTATAGTCTTCCAATCCTGCAACTTGTTTCCTCATCATCCTGTCACAAACTTCCTTTCATTAAATGCTGACTCGACCTCAGGAAAATGTTATGATTGATGAAATGTCCTAGTCAGATCCAAGCAATATGGCACATGGTTGCAAATTACATTTCCACATTTGAAGTGGATAAAATCAATAAGCAGAACAGTAATCTGGAATGGATACGGTGCACCCTGGCTGGAACCCTAATTCAGTATAAGAGAAAATACCTTCTTGATCTCAAAAGAAAATTAAAAGTTGTTGTAAGTCAGATTTCTTTCAGAGTTGTTGGATGCTGGGTTTAGGGAGGAATGATCTCCTGTAGCAGACTGTATTGCAGCGATCAGTAGCCTCTGACTGAAGATGCGCTGTTGTAGTGAATCAAAATACAGTTTATTTTTATTTTTATGAAGAATCCATCCTCTTCAGAACCAGGTTGTTGAACTTTAAGTCCCAACAGATGACGGTTTCAGCAGCAGATCTGCAGCTTCTTGCTGCAAACCTTCACAGATCTTTGCTTCCTCCAGAAGTACAGTCCGCTCTGTCCCTTCTTGTTCAGTGCTGCAACTCCAGTCCAGCCTGTTATGCAGGTGAACGCCGAGCTATTTGCACTCCTTCAACTCCTCCACTTTTTTGCCGTGATGGAAATGGTGTTTGATGCAACATTTATGTAATGTTTTCTGGACGTGGTGCTCATCTATTTCCGATGTCTCTTGACTCTTTGCTTCTCTGCCAAATCAAATGTTGCGATGTGCACCGTTTTCCAAACTGCACAGGATCCCAGTGTGAAGTGAGGCTCAACAGTGACACCAGGGGGTCAAAGCTCCAGATGCATTCATTCACTACTGGTTGCTGCATCGCATAATGCGGCTTGCAGGAGGAAGACTCATCATGGTTGGGATGAAATGCAGCTCCTGTGTGGCTGTACTGTAGCACCACCAACGTCATCCTTCACATTTCACAGCAATAATCCTTTAGGCCTTAGACAGTTTGTTTACAGGGTAATTTCTTAGTTTTACTTCATAGTGCAAAGCATCAAACTTTCTTTAGATTTAGTCTGGTATATAAATCTTGCTTCTGTCTACATTTAATCAATTAAATCAGTACAATTTACTTTAGCGTATTTATCAGGGAGATGTGAATGTTTAATACATTTCTGAATCTTTAAAAAGTTGAGCTACAGGTGGTGTGTGCATTCATAGGCAGGACAGTAAATTATGAATGTTTGTATCCTAATGATCTCAAAATAATTTAAGGAAGTGATGTCTTCTTTGTGTGCGTGATGAAACGGGGTTGATGAAACCGTGTGCTCTCCTCCTGGCGTCCCATTTGACAGGAGCAGTCATAAAACCGACTTTCTTTCTATTTTTACTTCACTTCGTCAAACTCCACCTGGGAGCGTCTTTGATATTTGCCTCCAACTCAGACGCTGCCTATTTAATGTGTTTGTTGTTTCAGTTTTTTGTCTTTTTTTGTTTTGTTTTTTTATGCGAGTGACGGCAGAAAAGGCTAGAACTGATACGACACCACACAACTTTTTTCTTTCATCGCTTGATCTTGTGAGCAGGTTATTAGTTTTACATATAGTCAGAACAAAGATCTTCACTTCCTTTTTTTTGTGCATTTCATGTGCTATAATATGACCTGACTTGCTGTGAATTTACTGAAGGGAAATTATATTTTAAGTTAAGAAGTTTATAAATATAAAGGAATTGAGGTCATGGTTCGTTGACAGAACTGTATTGGAAAAGAAAAGCAAAAACAAAAAAAATCCTGGAAATTGGCTTTAAACAAAAAACTTCAATAAAAAATAAGTTAAAATGAAATTGTCTGGAACTGTGTTTTTAAAGCTAAATGGGAAAATAATCAGATACTTGCCTAAATAACCCTTTCAGTTTCATATCTCTACAACTCAAGAGGTGTTTTGGTTGTGAAAATAAAAGCTTTCCAGATTTTCTGGCTGACCCTCTTGGCTCCAGCACAACAGACACAACTTGCCAAATTTTGGTTTTATTGACAGTCGAGCTTCACTTTCTGTGCTGCCAAATAAAAACACTCAACCAAACCAAAGTACCAAATGCTGCTTCGGTTCGTTTCCTCCTGCTTCTCCTGTCCCGCCTCGCTAAGATGGAGAATCGGATGCCAACCAGCACCTTTTTCTGCGAGGCCAAGTATCAACAAACACCCCTAAAATTACTAATGAAATCAGTTTCACACCAACTCCTACGAGCTGCTTGAGAAGCTTTTCCTTTTGGTAAAAGTTGGCGTTAATGGGAAATGAGCCTGAATTTTAAAAGAAAACTTGCATCATTAGGGTGATTAAAAATCATTCAAAGTAATTAAAAGTAGAGTATTGATTGAATGTAGTGGTGGAATTAATAATGACCAGCTTTTAAGTTATTGAAACGCCCTCTTTGCTGATTAGTGTGGATATTAAAAGCCAGTCAGTTTTGACGCCACTCGAAGTGATTATGTGAAAAGTCTCGGCGTTTCTCAAAATTAACTTTTTGTTGGAAAAGTCTGTAAAGTTGTTGTTGGCATATAATCGTTTGAAAATAAGCATAAGCAGGTATTAGCATCCATGTTTGTGACTTTTATTTTGAAACTTGGACGGAAGTTGCTCTTTAACTGATCATGAAATCTCTTTACTCTCAGCTTTTTAACCGTTGGCGTTTAATGAAACTGAACTTTTCATCTCGTATGTTGAAAAGTTCTGTTGAGTCTTGACTAGGTTTGATCAGCTCTAGGTTTAAAACCTAAAATATTTTAACTTTGAAACAGTTTGAGATTTACGTAGGCTTCATTTTGTTAAAATACAGAGGTGGTAAGATTTTTTTTAAGATTTCTGTTGGCATTGGAGCCACATAAGACAAGAACTAGAAAGCGGTAATTAAACAAATCAAGTTTTTGTGAAGATGCACTTTGTAGTTCATTAAATCTTTACCACAACTCTTAAAAAAGATATTGCCAAGCTCTTATCCTGTTCTGACAAACCAAAGATCTTGTCTCGTCAGTTAAATGTTGTTACACTCCTGAAATGAACCGATCTGGCAGCTTTGACCAGATGGACCAAATCCCAGGAAGAACATATGGCTGCTCTTCTATTTTAACCCTTCAGTTTGCAGTAGGATCATTTTCACAGAGATTTTGAAAAATTTCTCTATCTAACTTGTATGTGCTAAAAAAGACGAACTATTTATGTCTCTATGTAATGGTGTACAGAATAAGAACATAATGCACTGTAATCAGCTGTTTACATTGCAGCTACTTGACGCGCTGCAGTGAGTTGAACAAGGCGACGTCACTGATAAAGTTCAATATGTCAAAATTTGTTTTTGAAGTAAAAATATGCTGGTTGACGACTTATAACCTTGCTACGAGACTTCACTGCTGAAGGTCCCTGATGCAACAGAACTCATACCGTAAACTTGATGTAGCTTTTAAAACTGAAACTTTAGTTTTACTAGAACATTCTGTATATTTGAAAGACAAACGGCAGCAGTTATAAATAAAAAATAAACCCACGCTTTTAGTACTTTTGTAAACACTCTTTAGAAATTTTTGGCTGGAGATTATTCACCCCAAACATTTGAAGCATGTTGGGGCCCCCTCTGTTTCCCAACTGTTCCTCTTCCCGATCAGGGATTAAGGGCAGGAGGGATTATCTGATCTCTGTCCTGGTGAAGGCCTGAGTCGCCCCAATGCACAGTGAATCACACACACACAGCAGAAACATGTTAAACCAGCAGCAATCTTGAAGTCAGAGTGGTGTAACACTCCAGCTGTCGTCTTTTTTTAGTGCGGAAAAGTCCAAACCCCAGGGTTGGCTCGAGCGTGCAGCACTGTGGAAATTGTGCCTGTAAACGGAAATGCTGCGGAAACAAAAACATGTCTCAGCACCTCGACATTAACCCAAGAGCTGATTTAGATGACTGGGCCCAGTATCCCCTACCTCGTGTTGCTTCTCTGCTGTCAAGTAGCTGAAAAACCTTCCTGTTAGTCCGACTCCAGGGAGCAGCCATGTGTAATCACACCGTTAACCCGACTGCAGCAGCATCCAGAATAAGGGCAATGCTTCCGTCTGTGGTCACATTAAAACACTTTATTAGTGAATCTGAATTAAACAGGTTACTATAATGAAACTCGATATGTCGCATATGGTGGACTTTAAGTGCTAAAATACGTTTTTGGTGTTTGTATTTTATGCTTTTTTCCCCATTACAACATGCTTTTCTAATTAGTCATAAAAAAATATTTGTTTGCATTAAAAATTAAATATTTGGTCATGTGCTGCTTATGGATAAGTTTTAGATTTTGCCTCAAATTGAGTTTGGGCCATATTTTATTTTGTACATTATGTTTTTCACTAGTAAGTTTCTGATATTCCCGACTTCCCCTCGGTCCGGATGAGTTCATGTGAGGATGATGATGGAATCTCCGTCTCGGATTGTTTCTCTGACTTGTCTCCGTTTCCTCGACTTTAAATGGCTGAAAGGGTTAATCTTCTTGTCCAAGTGTGTGTGTTGGTGTGTGTGTGTGACCTTGGGTGGGGCCTCACGTCTGTCTTAAGATTAAACACAATAAGATGCGACCTCCTCCTCCTCCTGCCTCGTTTCCCTCAGGTCTCTAATCCCCCCTGTTGAGAAACGCTCTAATGCCCTCTGACCCCTCCCCACCAACGCCTGTGATGTACGACTCTGAATGTTTCCTGCACAGCTCTAATGCATGTCTGTTGACTCTGCTCTTTGTTGCTAATGCTTTTAAAATGGCCTCTTCAAGATTTATGTGGAATTGCCGTAATAGAAGCTGCATTAGCTGAGCTGGTACCGAGTTGTTGGGTTTCTTTATTTACAGGCCAGGATTCATAGCTTCACAGTGACTAGGCGGTTGGAAGATGATGCATTTTAGTGATTAGTCGAAAAGCAAAAACAGAGCGTGAAAGATAACATGGTTGCTTTTATATAAACAAAAACACACATGAATGACGACAAACTTCCAGAGAGAATACCTGGAAAAAAGGTTTCTTGAGTGAGAAACATCATTTAGCCATCACTTTAATAACTTGAATTCAGTTGCAATTTAGACTTTATTGAAATATTTAAAACTAAACAGCTTAAAGTAAAGTTCGGTTTTTGTCTCTGAGCCGCCCAGAGCTCAAAATCTGTTATGGCTACACCAAGCTTACAAAATATAAAACGTTTATATAACGCATATCATATTTGAACATAACAAAATATTGTTTTCAGTGTGCATAAGGAGAAATTTGGATAATTTTTATTTACAAATTTGCTTAGGGTTTTATACTAAGGCTCAGCTGTAGTCAAATATACGGAGTTAATTTGCAAATATTAAGAAAACAAATGTTAAAAATTTGATCTTACTTGGTTGTGTTGCCAGTTTTGTTGGTCTGAGCAGATTCGGCAAATCCCTCTGCTGTTCCAACTTGCATCTGGAGCGCATTCAACTAATGCGAAATGTTCTCCAGATCTGGTTTCTGGGTTTTCTAGAGCTTTGCACTAGACCAATCTGAGTCTGGATTCAAACAGCTAAAGCCTTCCTATGGTGTTTGTGTCAATGAACTTGTTGCTCCAGCTTTGTTTAATTGTATAATCTTATCATTCACTTAAATGTATGGAAATGTCAGAATAAAGTTGGAAAACATTTGATCAGAAAGTGACCCAGGTTTTCCACGAGTCCAAACACTGAAGTAGATTTAGGAAATCTAGATGCTGATAGATTTTAAGTTAATAATCACACCTGAATAGTTCCAAAAACAAACTTATTAGCTTGGTTGACAGTTGGCTGTTTTTTATAGGCTGACAGAAACCGCTTTGTCCTGATTGAGATGTTTTTGTGTCTTTGTAAATCCCAACTTGCCCTTTTCTCACCCTGAAAGTTATCTTAGTCTGTGACCTTATTTCCCAAGCAGCTCAAAACAAGACAGTATATCATGTCTGCTGTTTCCATGTCTGAGAAAGAAGAAAACACCATGGATGTTTTGGATATTATTCATCCGGTTGGTCATTGGGTCTTGTCGTTGACCCACATTGGATAGTTTCATCTTTTTTTTTTTTTTTTTTTTAATTTGGACAGTGTCCCAAATTTGAAAGAGCCACCGTTTCCTGTTTGACCCAGAAAACCAACACTAAGGAGAGACTGACTGTGAAAGTGAGACATGCTACACATGGGAGGAAGGCGAAGAAGAAAAATATCATTATTTGAAGGTGAAATTCAACATGGAGGGTCTAGTATGTTTCAGTGTTCTCATTTTGTCAAACAAGGGCAGAGAGGGCTCAGAGGAGATGTTCACACTTCTCTTTATGGGGGATTTTTACAGCATCGTTATAGCTTTTTTTATTCTTGCTGCGGGTTGGTTTAATTGTAAACCAGCCAATTATGCATCGTTCGATATCATTTATGGAGCACATTTAAAAACGGCAGCGACACCAAAGTTCTCTACGGGCAAATTTAGCACAATATAAGAGTCTAATAAAAGAAAAAAGATGCATAAAATCAATAAATGAATGAATAGGAATGCTAAATAAAAAAGTAAAAAATAGAAACCAGTATGTGCAAAATGCCTGTTGCAGAGAGGGAGGATTTAAAGTTATATTAAAGACATTGTAGTCCTGGTAGATTTAACAGCAGATTGTTCCAGAGCTTAAGGGCCAGGAATGAAAATCCCCCATTAGGAATGTATAAAAGTAGCTGGTGTGACATTTCCAACACTTTGATGGGCATGTGACTGATTAATAGATCGCTAAAATAATCCGATGCCAGTCCATGAAGACTCTGAAAACCATCCGAAGCAAAGAGGCTAAAACCAGCATAAGGCGTTTATGTCACTTGGCTTTCAGAAGGCAAGCGGCTGAATTTTGGAGAACTTGCAGGGAATGAATGACGGACTGATCCAAACCATGGATCACTTTCTCAGTCGTGCCAGTTAATGTTACCTTAGCAGGTAACATTAACTGAGCTAATAAACACATCTGATATCGGGAATGGAGAAGCAGATGTGTAAATCAACAGTATAGAACTTAAAATGCATACGTACGTTTTTTATTTTTTTATCTCTTTGGTATGAAGTCGGTTGAAAAGAGAGAGGACTCTAAAGTAGAGCCAGGGGTCACTCTGAAGCTAATGGATGAATTAGACGGGTTAATGTTTGACCAGGAGATCTAGAATTATTAGTTTCCTCTGTTTTACCAGACAAAACTCCAGATGAGAGAAAAATAAAAAGTATGAACCACTGTATCGAAATCAGAATTAAAACAACCGAATTACCAGAATACACAATGTATAAAAAATGAGGTTAAATCTTTTAAACATGAAGTTTTTATTAGAAATATCAGACTAGTACATGGAGGAAGAATTTCTCGTTTTGAATAGCGACTGTTAAGTGATGTAATTCTAGATCAGCGAGTTTTTGTTTTTATTTTTTATTTATTTTCCTTATTTAGTCTTGATGACCAAAAAAAAAATGTTTAGTGTATGATGTAGCATCTTATAAATTTAGTCATCCATTTACTTGCATGGAATTTGCATAATTTGGCTTCAGTGCGACTGTCATAAAACAAATTTTCATGTTAATTGTTTCAACAACTTGAGCTTCATATCTGCTCAAATGCAGATCTGTATTTGCTGGTGCAGATTTTACCGTGGTTGTAGCCGACACATTTTATTTCACTGTGGTTTTCTAAATACGCTCTGTGCTACTTTGCTGAGGAAAAAAAAAAAAAAGAAGCTAAGCAACATGACACAGGATTACATTTTAGGCTTTCTTCAGTATAAAGAAAAGCATCTTCCATTTATCTCACTTTAGGGTTTGAGATTTCAAAGAGGTCTCTGCCTGTCAGGAAACCGGCGATATTCTCAGTCTTCCATATTTTTATAAGCGTATGATTGAGTACGTTTAAAAATCTTCCTTTCTCCAGGCAGCAGTGTGCTCAGAGATTCGAAGGAGCCATTTCAGATCGGATTCAGATATCAGTCGGGCTCCGGTTCCTCAAAGAGGGGAGTGAATATTTAAATCAAATGGAAATTAACCCAGAGATCTGCTGTGAGCTCAATCTGTTTAATCTGTCGCCTCGGACTGAATGGGGGGGAAAAAAAAGAAGAAATGTTGAGATTTCTTTGAGTCACTGATGAGGTGGTCGACAGCCAGTGTGGGGTGAGCTGGGGTATTTATGGAGCCACGAGGAGCTTTAATCTACCAGAATGAATCTGATTATTATTTCTAAAAACATATCAGAGAGGCTTACAGACTGCCTGCAGAGAGGGGAGCAGCAGCCAGACTTGCTCTTCAACTTGGCATGATAAAAGAAGTGGTTAAGAGCCAAAGCACCAGAAATAACTTGACACATACCATGAGAAGCACATGTTGGGAGTGAAAAGTATTGTATGTGGGACTGTGAATCCAGCACCCTGCTACCACTTGATGGATATTTAGCTAAAAAAAAACTGATGAAGTATTGCTGAAATTTGAGTAGATGGGTCAGTTTGTAAATCTGTTGCCGTCAGTTAAGGGTTAAAACCGATGCATAAATATCTGAGTGACGAGGTGCGACACAGGGGAGGGGACCGACTGGGGCTCTGGGCTCACTTTCACTCAAACTAAATCACCTGCTCAGCTTCCTGTGCACCTTCTTCCCCTCCTTCCCCCTAAAAAAACACATCCCTCTTCTCCCCCTGCCACCCCTGCTGCTGCTTTACCCCACGGCTGTGGTTCGGGCCATGCTCTAATTCAATCAGTGCGTTTTGTAGCCTCGGAGTGAGAGATTGCATGTTCATTAAAAAATCCTGATTAGTCCAGGAGACTGATTACTTTATGTAGCCATTAGTGTGTGCGTGTTGCTGCCCATTAGACTAATACTTGAAGCCTCCCTCCTACCCTCTCATTTGTCTAATGGATGAAGACTTAAGCCCCCTTAAAACACAACGTGCACGCTCGCTGAATGTGCACAATGATCCATTAATTAGCTTAAGTGGCCCCTCTGGCATCCTGTCCCCCTCCTCTCCCAATCAGCCCCTCCATTTTCCCCTCTATCCTCCTCCTTTGTTTTCCAGCCATCTTCCTGGAAAACAACAGCTCCGTCCATCAACCCCTCCTTCTGTCGGTGTGTTTTCTCCCCTGGCCATAAGTCTCATTAAAAGTCAAGTGATTTATTTTTTTATGCAGGGCTCATACCGACTCTGTCAAAGTTTATGCTTCAGCGGCCGTTCGCCTCTCAGTCTCGGCTCCCTGAACGGTTTCCAGGCAGCATTTCCTGCCTAATTCCTAATATTTATCCCTTAAAGGCTCAATAGCAAGCAAGCAGGGGTTTAGCTAAGCATTAGGAATCTCTACCTTTTCTTCTTCAAGTGCATTTGGGAGCTAGTTGATGATTGGCAGCAGCTTCATTTGAAGCAAAATTCAATAGCAAGAGCCATAAGGGATTCTTCCTCAGGGGGATATTTTCTTTTATCGCCACTTCAGAAGACTGATTATTAGTCAGCTGGAATGTGGTTCACAGAGGGGGATCTCCATATGAGGGAGACGACTGGTTGGGGATGGCAATGAGGGTTTCTGGTCTGCGTCAGAATCAAAACATCTGAATGTTAGTCAATCTTTTCCAAGGTCGTCTGAGATTTAATCACCTTTGACTTTTGGGAGCATGTTTGAAGTTCTACAACAAATATTTGTTGGAAGTCGTTTTTAACAGAGATTAGTCACAAGTGGAACATTTTTAAGATGACAGTCCCATCAAACTGACCTCCAGGACAATCAGGGAAATGGATCCCAGAAATCATAGAGCTCCATCTGAAACTGTTGAGGTCAAAGTTCGTGACACCACAGTTGGAAACAGACAATACATTTTATCTTGAATATCGCAACGTTTTGTGGATATTCGGATGCAGTTTTCCAAGCCTTTGTCCTTTGAACAGTTGAGACCAAACTGGAGATGCTTGGCTTTTTCACACAGTGCCTTCCCTATTTGGACAAAACCAAACGCAGCATATGAACACATTTTGTCTGCTGAATATGGTGGTGAGATGATTTAGATCAGGGGTGTCAAACTCAATTTCACCGAGGGCCACTTCAGCATATTGGCCCCCCTCAACGGGTCACATTGA
>NW_015114896.1:65619-66399 GCF_001443285.1 Poecilia latipinna
ACAATCAACACTTGAAAATTAAAAATGGTTTAAAAATAATAACACTTCAAAATAAATAATGGTTCAAAAATACAATCAACACTTGAAAATTAAAAATGGTTTAAAAATAATAACACTTCAAAATAAATAATGGTTCAAAAATACAATCAACACTTCAAAATACAAAATCTCTGGAAAATAAAATATTATGTGTTGTTTTGAAAAACATTAGAATATAAGCACTTTTATCAAATCTTCATTGTGGTAAGATCATGTGAGTTATTCTTAAATCCATGGGAACTCAACAGTTTGTAAGGTAGGTGAGTTAGCTCAGCAGGTTAGAGCACCGTGCTGGTAATGCTGAGGTCGTCGGTTCAAACCCCGTATGGGGCAATTCATGTCTAAGGTCTTTCAGACAATCAACACTTCAAACTAAATAAGGGTTCAAAAATAAAATCAACACTTTACAATAAAAAATGGTTCAAAAATAAAATCAACACTTCAAAATAAATAATGGTTCAAAAATACACTTAAAAATAAAATATTATGTATGTTGTTTTGAAAAACATTAGAATATAAGCACTTTTATCAAATCTTCATTGTGGTAAGATCATGTGAGTTATTCTTAAATCCATGGGAACTCAACAGTTTGTAAGGTAGGTGAGTTAGCTCAGCAGGTTAGAGCACCGTGCTGGTAATGCTGAGGTCGTCGGTTCAAACCCCGTATGGGGCAATTCATGTCTAAGGTCTTTCAGACAATCAACACTTCAAAATAAATAATGGTTCAAAAATACACTTAAA
>NW_015114896.1:70007-72940 GCF_001443285.1 Poecilia latipinna
ACTCTGCTGCTCTCTAGTGGCGAGAAGCCGTAATGTTGGCTGATAACAATCGGAATGCATTATGGGAGATGTAGTCTGACTTAAAATGGGTTTTGAGCATGAATTGACTACAATCATCGGCCTATAAAATGCTGGGACGGGCCACATAAAATGACATGGCGGGCCACATGTGGCCCGCGGGCCTTGAGTTTGACACGTGATTTAGATTTTATAGGTGATCTGCGTTTATTGAGTTTGACATTGAAGCATCCTCCATGCAAAATATTCTACAGAGAACTTGCCATATGAATGATGATCCCTGACTCATCATCAGATTTACGTCGACATGTCAGGAAAACGACGGTCAAACCTGCAGACCTCAGTATTAATGTGCCACCAGTGTGATCAGGATTAGTTCTGAACATCCTGTTGATCCGCACAACATTGTTTCAACCCAGCCTCAAGGTTAGCCGTGGTTTTATTAGCTTTAAGTGAAAAATCTGTAAAACATCCTGGTTGATCAGTCCTGTTGGACCTCTTCTTCCTTCCGTGTGTTTCTCAGTCTGTCACAGAAGTCGCTCCCATTTTGATGCGATCAGGCGTATTCTCTTCTTGGAGGAGTTTCATGAAAGCGTGTTCATGGCTCGTCATACAGCAATCTGGTCGGTACCATACTGTTTGCATTTCAGAAGAGAGACGGTTCCAAAACAAAACTAGATACGATATCGCTGACTGGGAGCAAAATTCAAGGTCCACTGAAACTCACGGTTTCTAAGCAAAAATGGATAAGAGTGAATTCATTCCAATAGTTTAAACCAGCAAAAGGGAAAAAACAGATGTGGATACAGTTTTCAGATCATCTTCTTGCAAGAGGAGCATCTTATTTAGTCTTCAGAGAGGGAAATAAAAAAAAAAATCGTCTTCACAGAACCAACAAATTCACAGGACATTTTGACTGTATTGACAGCAGTGCAATACTTTTTAATGAACACATCATTCTTTTGCAGATTTAATTAATACAGGCTGCAGTTTCTGCCTATGTTCACTGGCTGCAACCATCACAACTAGCTCTTTAATATATTTTTACTCAAAATGCTTAAATAATCAAGTGTCTGTTGTAATACATTTGTTTCTTACCCTCTTATAGTTGTGCTGTTCCAATTTTTACCAATTTGAAAGTTAATACGTAGGATTCTGGTGGGGTTCACCAGTTTCTGTGGAAAAAGAGGAGAGTACAGCATGGTGAAGCTGCAGAACAGATGATTTTGTACATGAAATACCCTTTTCAGAAATGTAATTTATGTTGCAGGACAGTAAACCTTATGCTTTTCCCCAACCTTTGAGTGTTTCTGTACGAGCCTCTGGAAATGGACCTGCAACCATCAACATGATTATTCCAGATGCTTGCAATCTGAAAAAGTTGAGAACTGGTGCACTTTTCTGTGACTCAGGAAAAATATGTGGAGGGTGGCAGCAACATGGAGACAGAATACATGTTATTTTCTGTGGCTGTTCTTGGCTTGCCACTCTAGTCATGTTGCATTATTTTTTTTTGTGAATTCCATCTTGATGGATAATTATTTGATTTTTCCACTTTAATAATTGTTCAGTTATCGTTGCTTGGGACTTTTAGGAATATTACCGTATGAGAAAGGGGGAATCTCTTAAGTTCTCCTCATTTAGTCTTTACTTCTTAGTTGAGCTTCTCATGAAAAGCAGCTTTCTGTGGAATAAAATTATTTCCTTAATAGGCCGCAGCATTTTAAGTTGATACCACGCAAATTCATTCTCAATTTCTTGACGCCTATTTGTGCATTTACACACATGCACACAAAACCCAGACGAGAAAAGACAGACGGCCTTTCATGCTTATTGCTACAAATGACGATTAATTCGATGTAAGAAGTGTCGGCACAACAGCCTGTTTGTTACATTGTGAAAAATGCAAACAATGACCTTCGATTACACATTAAAATGTCATTTTGAATATGGAGGAATTCTAAACATGTCTGGGTGAAAGTATTACATCTTCACTTTCATCTTGAAAATGATTAACTGCTTTTTTTTTTTTTTTACCACAACTGCCTTTTCCACTTGTGTATAAAAATAAGTATAATGGTGTTCAGGATGACACTTCTGACATGTTCTTCCTTTTACTGAAAAGAATTAAATCTTTGGGGGTTTTCAATGACTCTAGTTTTAAACTTCTGTTTTTTTTAAATGGCAGGATCCATGGTGGAATAGGAATCAGCCTGACATCATCATTACATTAGAGAGGAACGATTTATCAGATATTAGTGAAACTGACGGGGAAAAATATATTCTGCTTGAATAATGACATCTGATCTGAGTTTCTTCTAAATATCAATAAAGAAATATCACAATTATCAAAGCATGTTTACACAAGTGAGGAGGAAAAGATCCTAAATAAAGGTAAAATATAGTAATCCTACACAAAATCATTAAAGTGCCGCCATTCACTGAAAGCAAGAGCAGCGTTTGAGTGGAGTAAGTGGTTGACACTATCGGGGTTTAATGTGTGTGTGAAAGTGCAGTGGTCATCACCAAGGAA
The DNA here is from genome assembly GCF_001443285.1 of Poecilia latipinna. NCBI lineage: Eukaryota > Metazoa > Chordata > Actinopteri > Cyprinodontiformes > Poeciliidae > Poecilia > Poecilia latipinna. The sequence goes on from NW_015114896.1 coordinate 72,559, forward strand.
TGCTGGGAAACTGCAGGACGCGGGACAAGGTTTATCAAGCCTGTGAAGAAAAACGAGTGACGACATTCCTGAATGTTGGCTTATCTCTCTGCTTCCTGCAAGAGCACACACACACACACACACACACACACACACACACACACACACACGGTTTTATTTTTGGTTTTGCTTCTTTTGGATTTTGTTCCGAGTTCAGAGCCTCATGCACCAACACAGACCCAGAAAAATGTGGTTTGTAGTTTTTTGATGAACTGATGCAGTTCAAAGCATCAATTTTCCTTGTTGTAAATTAAACAGGAAATTTCTTGGCAGTCTTTCTCTTTAGTTTCAGAGCAACATGAACATAAACCACATTTCTCACTTTGTTGTGGGAAGAAAGAAC
>NW_015114896.1:76392-91718 GCF_001443285.1 Poecilia latipinna
TTTTGCTGTATTCCTGTTTAATTCTGTTTTTTGGTTCCATCACATTTGCTTTTTGCTTTCTCTCTATTTTCCTCTTTTCCTATAGTACCTTATGGGTTGTTTATCCTTACTAATTATGTCACTTAAATTTTCTTCTTTCTCTCATTTCTTTTTCCTCTCCACGTTTCCCTTCATCTTATTTTTGTTCTCCTGAGTTTCCTTCTCTCATTCTTTTCTCCTGTCTGTTTCGCCATCCTCATTTTCTTCCTCTTGTCTTTTCCTCCACCCCTCCTTCTCTGTCCAGCCCCACCTCTTTTCTGCTCTCCCTTTCTGCCTCCGGTTGCTTGGTGATTGTTTCTGCTTGCTGTTGCCAGGTAATTTCTAGATGGCTGTGATCACGTGACAAGTGTTTTTCTGCCTGTTTGTGCTGAGTCATTAAAATGTGTCGGCGCCTGGGCTCTGATTGCAGTGTTGGTCACAGCATCATGTTCTGCTTCCAACATGCTCTGTAGACATTGTGAATAATTTGAACTTTTCCAACATTCTGCTGAAGTTTGAGAGAATTTTCAACTTTTTACAGTACAGTTTTTACATGGGTAACATTTATCTATACATCTCATGATGCGTGTTTGGACTTTACGTTTTGTATTGTGTGACTTGAACCCATTTCTTTGTCAAAAACTGTTACTGACTGACATGGTGTCAGTTTCTTCTATTGGATGACAAACTTCATGTTGATGAAATTATAACGTATAGCTCCAGATCCAACCATTAGATTTCAAAATAATGTTTTGCTGCCTTTAGGCCATTATTTTTCCATAATCCTTGAAAAGAAACTTGTTCTGTTATAATTGCATGTACTAGAAGTCTTTTTGCTTCATGCACCTGTTGTCTTCTGGGCCTTTGAACTTTGACCCAATCATCTGACTTTGACTCTTTTCTCAATGGGACGTTTGTGAAAAACCTGCGGTTGATTCTGATCAGAAAGGCTGAATTGCGTCTCCTTACTCCTTTTCATTTAAAGGAGCAGTGACTCTGCTTTGCCCTCCGGTTGGAGGTCTTCACCCCATCTATAAGGTTTAGCCCAGCTAAATATGTCAATCATTTATATCCAACCCCACTAGTGTTATTATCACCATCTGTTAAAGTTAAGTGCAGATCTTTTGAGTCTTGCGTACTAGCCATAGTTGGATCAAAAACGGTGTGAACCAGGTGTGTTTACGTCTGTAACAAACTCCCTGGGGTTCTGTGGAAGTGGAAACGATGCAGAAGCTCTAAAGGTGAGCAGGCGGCTGCTTGGAGCGTCTCTCCACTGCTGTTGAATTAAACGTTTCGTGTTTCTTCTCCACTCTTCTTGACTTTTTGTTCGTCATTATAGGATGCATTTTTCAGACTCAAACATACGCAGAGATTATTCCATCACATTCTTTTATACAAAATAATCAGATTTCTGTGAAATGTGCAACTGAAAGGTCTTTTCATGCAGTCATGTCCTGACATGAAACTGTTTTTTTTAGAAAATGCTGATGGCAGTGAGCAGCAGTCTCTTGTGTTTAGCCTGTGGCAGCTGTGGCTGTGAACGCGCCAGGCTAGCAGGGCAAACACTGTGACACATTGTTATTGTATTATTCATAGTGAATTGGCACCGGCTCCATGATCAATAATTTATTCATATTTCCTGTCAAGTATGTGTTTTTAGCTTTAAATTATTTGTAGATGCAGACTCTTTCAAATTTTTACCTGAGTGCATAAAACATTTTTTGCAGCAGGAGATTAAAGATTTCTTTTTTTATCTTATGGAGAATAATATAATACAAATTGATTTGTGGCTCTGCTGTCATATTTCACCTAAAAACAAGTGAAACTCCAGTTGTTGCATCTATATTATCATGTTGTTTGTCTATTCAGAGTAACGTTGAATTAAAATGGGAAACGACTCGTCCTGCTCACCTGCACAGACGACTACAGGGAGACCTTAAAAGTGGAGCTGTGAGTTTGCTCTGTTTAATTTGACTGTTTTTGTGATGTAGCCGTACTGCTCAGCATCACCTGGGATGGAAAATCATTCTGACATTTACAGCAAACTGAAACGGTGAAGTGGAAGAACAGAGTGACGGTGTGAAGAGGCTACTGTTGCTGCTCTGCTGCTACTCTAGCACAACACCACTTCAGGGCTTCCTGTCGTACTGTGACAGCAAAAACTGCACCCTGTCAACAACTTCTCCTTTTTTCCCCCAACTTCCAAATGGACGTAAAGGCATGTAAACTTCATTCAGCCGGAAACTTTGAGGGCAAGAAAAGTTGCACAAAGAAAAGCAGCGTGCAAAAGTTTGGGTTTTACTTGCGGCCAACACATTAAAAATTGCTAAATGTCAGTTTTTTAATTCTGAATGTACTTTGAATAACTAGATGGATCACTGCATCGTTAAATGTTTGTGTAGTCGTACTACTTCAGCTTTTTCACATTGTCGTATTAAACTTTAAATATATTTTTTATTAAAACATGCAAACACAAATTGGCTCATAAATATAAAGTGGAAGGAAAACAAAAAAAGTTTGGTGGCTTTTGAATACAAATGCATGCAACATGTGTTTTCTTTTGTAAATGCTGAAAAGCATATATCATTTCAATGCACTTCACAATCAAACACAACTTTGTTGTGCTCCTTCATAAGAGCCCCACAAATTACACAAGCCTGGAAGGTTTAAAGATCATGAATACTTTTGTGTTTAAATGTTTTTTTCACCTCAACCTGAAAAACTTTTGACACATAAAAAACAAAAATGAGAGAAAAACGGTGATAGATTATTGATTGGAACAGCAAGAAAATCCTGGTGTTCCTGCATGTTCTTCTTGTGCATGTACGAGTTTTCTTTAGGTATTTTGGCTTATTTCTGGTGCAAAAACATACATGCCAGGTTAACTTGCCACTCTGCCGTAAATGCCCCTTACATTAGAGTGTGTGCAGTGTGATCTGCCTGCCTGCATACTGACTTATTGTATCTGCGTATGGTATAACAGCAGTACTGCGGCTCAAAGGAAAGCTCTACAAAAGGTTGTGAATACAGCCCAAAAAATCATTGGCTGTCCTCTCCCCTCACTGGAGGACTTGCACAGCGACCGCTGTCTTAAAAAGGCACAACACATAACAAAGGACACTTCTCACCCCGGACATTCTCTGTTTACACTGATGCCTTCAGGCAGACGATACAGAGCACTCAGAACAAGAACCAACCGACTCAGAGACAGTTTTTATCCTACAGCAATAACAAAACTAAATGCAATCATAGACAACCATTAATCATCATGAATGATGTGTGTGAGAATGTGGCTATTCTTATTTGTTAGTTTTTGTTTATTTTTTTTTTTCATCACTTACTTGTTAAGTATTTTTTACAGTATTGTAAAGTGTGAGACAAGTTTTTTTTTTTTTTTTAAGCATATGCACTGACTGACGGCACTTTTTAAATTTCGTTGTTCTTGTGACAATGACAATAAAGATTTATCTATCTATTATCTATCTATGTTGCCCTGTGACGGACTGATGACCTGTCTGCTGCGTTCTCAGCCTGTTGGCTGTAGGAAAATGGAGGGGTTTGTGCTGGAGCTTGACGACAAGTTGGGAGACTTGGTCAAACGATGCATAATTTGTTGTGTAAATGTCAAACGGCGGGTGATGCAGTTTGATATTTACACAGAATTAAAGACGAGTCTTTACCAACTTGTTGTCGAAGCATCCTGCATTGAGAGAAAACGTTATCGATCACTTATTTTAATGTTTGGTTAGTTTGAGTGCTGGTTTATATTGAACTTGCTGAATTGTAATAGAGTATTAGGCGAGAGGCGGGGTACGCCTTGAAGACCACAAGCCCATCAGGTTCTGTGAACAATAAACTACGAATGTGTACAAATTTACGCCCCGTGCTGAAGATCTATAAAATCTCTTAAAATAAATTCACACCTTTTGCTTGCACATTCTAAAAATTAACTATTTTTGCCACTGTCCATTCAGCTGGACAGTGACTCTCCCTTAGCTTTTCACTATATAGGAAGTACAACAAGTTAGAGATTGAACTGAATCCAAATAAAAAAGAAAGCGACTTACTTACCCAGATCCTTCCATCTGATCTCACATTACCAGAAAACAATTTACAATGAGCTTTTCTCCATTTTATGGCTCTGTTTTATGGTGCGCTCACACCAACCCTGTTTAGTCCACTTTAATCAAACTCTAGTTCGTCTGCCTAGAAACAAACTCTGATGCAGACCAGATTTGGTTGAAGTGAACTCTGACGCGGTTTGAATGCAAATGTGAACACAACCACTCCAAAAGCAGGAAACGGGGCATTTTGGGTAAATACAACCAAAACAAACGTTTGAGACTGGAAAACATGGATTGTGATTTTTCACCAAAGACAAAAGGAAAATCCTACAACTGCTAAAATCTGGCACTACTTTGTTTTTGTTTACATTTCTTGAAGAAGTAAGATGCGCTCAGTGTCGTCTTCAGAGGGTTTTGTCGTTTCCTTCAGTGGTTCTCGATGCTCTTGATCTACCAGGTGTGAACAGCCTTACACTTAAAGCTAAATATTGAAAATCAGTTTGAAAAGTGACCTAATGATCCAGAGTGGAAACAACTAAACCATCTTAAACTGCTGCTGAGTTCACTTTGCATAGAAAGATACCAATTTATTTTACGTCTTATCTTGATATAAAATCTGATTGCTTTTTTAAAATAATGCTTTTGATCTATCTTTTTTCCTCAATGCTGTTTTTCTTTTTGTGAAATGCAAAATATGGATCCTAAACACACATTGGTTCAGACCCTCAGATCTTTTCCTTTGAGCTCATATTCACAGGAAATGAAAGCCGCTTCTCTTATTTAGTTTAGCAAGTGTCTCCTAAGGCTCTGTCTGCCATTCAGAAGTTTATTTAATAAATCAGATTTAAAAAAAAAAATGGCTTCCTCAGAGAGCTCCTGTACGAAAGGACTGGAGGACTTTTCTGCTCTTAAATAATAGCTTTTGTTAGGTGTGAAGTAAGCCAGCAGCTACCATAAACTGATGGGATTTAGATCGCAGCTGTTTAAACCTGGCATTACACAGATGAATGGTGTGTGTGCTTCTATTAACTTTCTGCCCTTCACTTATCCAGTTTGGGGAGCCGAGAGGGAGTGCGGGGAGATCTGATTGGCCGTTATCTTATTTGGCAGCTTTGGGGGGCAAATTAATTTGGTGAGACACGAACAAGAACACAAAAACTCCAGAACACACACTTTCAAACTCGAGACGCACGTGGTTATTCTTTCTTAAAGCCAAGCAGAGTTTCTGATTTAAAAAAAAAATGGTGATAACTATACAGTGATCAGTTGTTTATATTCAAAAGCTGTGTAGTAAAACGGGATTATCACTAGACAAATGCAGTGTAGTGATTCATTCATTTCTACCTCTGAGATGCCACCACTTCCTCTCCTCCTTTGATTCTCCTCCCTTCATTTCACACTTATTGTTTATAGTCCGTTTTATTTTTAGTTTGCGCCACCTAATCAGCAGTCTCCCTCCCTGCCTGCCTCTCTGTCTGTTTCTGGCTCTGTCAGTGTTAATTGTCTGTCTGATGTGTCTGTTTATCTGGAACGAGGCAGCAGAAATGAGACGCACTGATGTTTATAGTTCAAGCTGCAGTTCGTAGTTTCAAATCGCAGCCACAGACGGTGACATGCGTGTTTCTGTGAGAACTTGATGCTGCCTCCTGTGGGAACCCAGGCGAAGGGGAAAACTGGGCAAGGCCTCATTATGCAGATAATTAAATGTTAGATTTGTATCTGTGCTGCAGTTTAATCCTGTTCTCATACTCGCCCTTCAATCTTTTCATATCATTTTAAATTCCATCACTATAAATATCTGAGTTTATGATTCAGTTCAGATCTGAGATCAACTGTTGATGAGGAGACGCCACGCTCGGTGCAGCTCTTCTGGATCAGCATTGGCTCTAATGAGACCTAATTATTGTCAACGAGCTGCAGCTCGAATGCAAGACTGAGCTAAGCTGCTAAAACGCCGATCTCTGATATTGAAATTATAGCCGGGACGTTCAGAGTTTCGTAGCCGATTGTTCTCAAACTACTTAATGCAACTAATGGAGGTCTTTATTCAGAGCTGTGAGCTTTAATGTGCTCCAAATATTGATTTGCTGTGTGGTTGTAGAAGGTTTTTTCTTTTTCTCTTTTACTTTCCGTGTATACACAAATAAAATCAACTTCTTTTGGATACTTGCCTGGAGGGAAAATGGGCTCTTGGGGAGAAATATGTTTCAGCAAACAGTTTCTGGAGCTGCTCTCTATTCAGCCAACAAAAGGAAATGAACTCAACATATTTTCACCATTGCTTCTGGGTAATGGCACCCACTTTTTATGTAGCTTTGCCAGACGTGCTGCAGTCAACAAAAAGGCTGCCCTGAAGTTGAAAAGAAGTGTGCACTTATGGGAAGAGAACTTGAACGAGATCATGGATATTAGAGCTGCTTTATTACGGGGAAATATCATTCATTATCATTTTGGTCAATATTGAAGTCACATTTAGTTAAGTAATTACTCATTGGGTTTTAAGAAGCAATAGATTTATTTCACCTTGAAACAAACATTTTCCCCTCATACGTTCCTCTTTAATCTTCCTTTAAAATGGCTAAATTTCTTTTGGGACACATTAAAAGCATTTTTGAGGGGCAAAATTATATCATATACTAAAGGAATAAAGAAGAAATATAGCTTCGAGCTTAATACTTTGGAAAGATACATTTCTGACCCTGAGAAAACCAAATTGCCCCAACTAAGGACATGCACAGAGAATTGGTGAACCTGGAACTAAAATACAACAATATGAATACATATCAAGTGGAGAAAGCAATAATTAGGTCCAAGCAACAATTTTATGAATTGTTTTAATTTTAAGCCACCAAGCCTTAGCATGGATAAGTTATCGCCGCAGCATGAGGATGGAGGTCTGAAGCTCCCTAATTTTCAGCTCTATTATGCGGCTCAGTTTAGGTTCTTGGCACAGATGTTTGATTTGCAGACTCCTCCTTCATGGCTCAAAATTAAGACAACAGAGATAAAAGAAGAGATGCCAATGAATTTGCTCTATAAGTGGGATAATAAAACTATCAAAAATGAAACCCTTCAATAATTCATAGTCCAAATTTGGTATAAAAATCGTGAAATGTTTAGGTTAGAAGACTTTCTTTCTCCTAAAACCCCATTATGAGGAAATATACTTTTTTCAGTCTGGTAACTTTAGATCCTGCAGGAGAAGGGAATTTGCCGATTTGAGCACTGCTACGAAAAGGAAGTATTTATGTCACTACAGCAGTTAAGAGAAGTTTAAACTGACAAAGATTTCCATTGCTTTCTCCAACTTCATAAGAGCTAATCGGAAAGGAAGTTGGAAGCTCCTGTCCATGTCTCCCGTTGAGGAAATGTGTCATGCCAGTCGGCCGTTATGTAAAATCATTTCAAGGGTGTATACAGCACTCATGTCAACTTTAGCTGTAAATGGTTGGATAGTTCCAGAATCAAATGGGAAAAGGATTTGGGAATATCTATTGAGAGGCAATTATGGAAAAATTTGTCCAGAGAAGGTCTCACATCTACTCTAAATGCTCGATTTAGACTAGTACAATTTAATTTTACACATCAGTTGTATGTCACCCCACAAAAATTACATAAATATAATTCCAATGTATCTCCTCTTTTGTTTTAGATGTGGTTTGGAGGAAGGAACATCCCTCCATGCCACCTGGCATTGCTCTAAATTGCAGGGTTTTTGGAAGGGGGTTTGTGAAACGTTATCAGACATTCAGCATCATGATTCCAATAGACCGGATATCTGTCTATTGGGGAACTTTACAAATTCCAATTTAAAGACAGTCTATGACAAGAAACTTACAGAAATCCTTTTGGCAATTGCTAAGAAATGTATTACAACAAAATGGAAATCAGACTCCCCCCTCCCAATTAAAATGTGGCTTTGTGAGATTAATAGCTGTGTGACACTAGAAAAAATAACCTATTGGATGCAGAGTAGAGGTAAGACTTTTTATAAAATATTGCAGCCTTTTTTAAGTTGTATGCAAAATCTACCAGCACATTGGATTGATTGATTTGATCCTGTAATCGAGCTGGACTCGACAGGATTTATGAGCAAATCTGATACCATTTGTCTCTCAATCTATTTCCAATTCATATACATTTTATTTCATCCCTATAGATTACCCTCCTTACCCACCCCCGTCCAGTCCTTCTTATTTGGTTGTTATTGTAAATGTATTTTACTTTTAATATGTCTCATTGTTTGAATTGTGCTTCATTGTGTACCAGTTTTGTCCCGTCAGTTAATACCTGTGATGTTACTATTAAGAATCCAAAATAAAATATTCAAAAAAAATAATAAAAGGCTAAATATCAGTTAAAATGCTCATTACGTAAAGAAAAAACACACAAACTATATGTTTTGTTTGGTTAAAACTCACTGCTGCTGCTTTTACCATGTTTGCTGGTCATTTTGTCAGATTGGGATTTCCCATCTCTGCAGTTTTGGTTGTTTCATGCCGGGTTACTTCAGGTTGAGCCGTCAGTTCAAACCTGCTCACTGCTGCCGGTCTCCCTTTTCTGCCATCTAGCTTTGATATTTCAAAACGCAACCACTCTAGGCCTGGGATCAGGCTATGAAAGAAAGCAGAAACACACAGTCGGGTGAAATTAACTAGAGTTCTGCTAAATATGCCAAAATATTAGTATAAAAGAGTCTTTTGACAGCTCTGTTTTGTAGTTATTGAGGCCATTCTGTCCTTTCTTTTGAAAATCTATAAAAAGGTGAAGGTAGTGTGCAACATTAAAAGGTTTGTATCCATTTGAGATTTCATAGAGAGGAAAGAGTGTGACTTGTTAAACTTTACAGTAACAGCTGATCAGACTTGCTGCGGTTGTTAAGATCATATTGTTTCCATGATTGGTGCCGCTGGCCAAGCAGGTCAGAAGCTACAAAATATCTTGACTTGTAAGAGTAATATATAAATGAATTTAGATTATAAGTACCCATATTTCTAATAAGTTTACCAACATTTAATGTGTCTAAATGGGGACAAAAAGCTTCTGGTTGGTAGGTTCCGTTGGTGTCGATGTATAACCTGACGACACCATTACGCTATCATTTACCGTCTGGATTTGAATACTGGGTTGAAAACAAATTGTTCACCTTCATATAAAGGTGCTGACGTACTATATCAAGACAAACCGGTTTTCAAAATCTTGACCCAACATGTCTCATTGTCAAATGGCAAGAAAACGGTGAGTAGCAGTTTTGAGATGCTTTGTCCGGGGCTCACTTTACATTTTACAATGCTGCTCCTCTGGTCCCATCTATCAGGAGGAAATGAACAGTGACTATCACCATAATGGTCCAGGGGATAATCCGCAACTGCAATTAACTGCAGAGTTCCTGGAGAGTCCGCCTCCACTTGGCCTTCCAATGCATATGAATACTTGGATGTATTTGGGTTAGCTGGCACGTATCGCCACACAGATGCAAATATTTATTCTCCTTCAGTCAGACAGAAAACAAACCCAGATCCATAGTAAGGTCCAGAGAACCTGCTGCATGGTAATAACCTGCCACTAGTCTGGTGTGGCAATCACTTCCAACATTCATTATTCAGTGTCTGAAGCCGCTTCTGGTTCTTTTCTGCATTTTAAATCTGCAGTTCAAGATGGATTTAATTGCTTGAAAGATGTAAGGTAAACATCTGTTCAGAGAACAAGATGAGGATAAAATCCTTCAAAGCAGATGGAGATTGAGAAAGAGAGGGGGAGAGCTAAAGGGGCCAAAGCTCGTTCTGTCGAACTTTTATTGTTGGCAGTGATGGAGCAGAAAATGGGAAAATGGCTGCGAAAGCTGTCTGAGTTTGACTGCCGGGACCCATTCATCCTCAGTGAGGCAATGCCACCTGTCGTCTGGAACTGACATGAAGATAATTTAGATGAAAAGTGTTCTTGAAGTATTAAAAAAACGTCAGAGACCATCCAGCCAACAAACCCTGGCAAAGAAAAGCTAAAGAAAGCCATGTGGCAATAGAGGTGTGCGAGTTGACCTCGGAAGCATTTTTATCAAATCCTCCCTATCATTTAATGTAGATGAGAAATTCACGGCTGCTACGTAAAGCAACAAGTATGCTCATCCACCTTCCTTAGCAGTTGGAGGCTACAAAGCCAAGTGCATCTGAACCACACTTTGACCATCTTTGCATGTTCCCTTCCATAAAATGCTTTGATTGTCAGCTGGTCTCGAAAAGCGGCTGTGACTCAAAGGTTCAAGGACTCTGGTGGAGTTTAGCGTTGAAGCTGAATGGCAGCCGATGTCGATGAGGGAGATGGTCAGAGCTGCATTAAGATGTTTCTGTGAGCAGCACCTATTTCACCAAAGCAGTTTACAGGCATGTTCAGTACCTTTCTTATGGTGTGACGACCTTAACAAAAAGTAGTGCAGTTTAAAGTGTGATGACAAACGGAAAATTTAAAACGTCATTTACCATGACTTGTATTTAGCTTGTATTTTAACAGGGGGCTTTATATATTCTCCAGGCACATGGTGCCATTTCATTGCACAATCAAATAAAATTGAGTTGTTAAAAAATATACATCAAACATACCTTAAAGAAACTCGACTTGGCAATTTTTTAAGGCTTGAGATTGAACCTCTGTCACAACAATGCATCTCCTTTATGCTGTTTACGACGGTTCTTTGGAGTTTTGAGTTGAGAAATATAGATGAACTCGGCAGACACACGTGTGAGGAATAAAAGCAACGAGCTCAGTTTGTGTGAGGGAATCACATTATAACATATTGGACAGAAAAGTCCAATATGCCTTTAATTAAAAAAAATCCCTCATTATTCCTACAATTTTTGATACACAAACTCAAGCAAAATTTTAAAGTATTTTTTTGTAGATGTATTAATTTCAAGGTCTTATTTTGCAGATTGTAGCAATTTTTGTCTATTCTGTTCTGTAGAGAGTAACACAAAACTATTGAGGACTCAAAAATTATATATGACATAAAAAATAAAGAAAATGGAGGCAACCAATCTAAAGGTGGTGCAGGCAACAAGCAAAATGAGTGCAAAAGTAAAATAACAGACATATTAATCTGACATGAGCTGGTTAATTTGTTTGGCTAGCAGGTAGAAGGCATGAAGCTGCTTAACAAACATAGTTAGCAAACTGTAGTTTTAAAACGGCATCACTTTATTTAAAGCATAATAACCATCAGTCATCTGAGCTCAATGGATGTCTGCTCCATAACTTACTGAGATTTCAATACATATCTTGTAGGTGTTTTGGAGCTATAACTGTTTGGGATATATTTATAGTCCTTGATGGCTTTGAGTTTGACTTTATTGAAGGTAGTGTAATAAAAGACTAAACAAAGTTATAAATACAACTCAAAATATCAATTCAAGACAAACGAAAGAAAAGCAAGCAAAAGAAGACAAGTAGGCGGGTTCTGTTTTAATACACTAAGGTCAAACTCAAAGCCATCCAATCCTACCGAGATCTAAATCCGTAGAGCGAGTCGCTTGATCAGGCCGTTTAAGGAGTAGTTCTAGGTAAAATAGAAACCACTTCTCCTGAGCAGTGACTGAAAAAGATGAGATTTGTGTTTTGCAGTTGGTGAGATAAATTCCTCGCCTCCACCTGATTGAATCTTTAGCAGGATCCTGTGGGAAATGCACATAAACAAACTCCCACATATACCGATAAACTGAAACAACATAGTTTAGACGGATAAGGGATTGACAAGATGGTGGAGATTATTTTATCTTAATTTAGTGCCACATCTGAATTTTGGATACATTTTGTATTTAGGATTTTCAGTTTTCTTTTTTGACAAAATAAAATATTCTGAATTTCCAACCCAGTTAAGATACGTTTTGTTTCCATATTGCTCTGGGTTGTAGAACCATGAAGTTAGCATGGGGCTACAAACATAAGTATGTAAGTTAACCTACCAACCAAAGCTGTACATAATTAAACTCACATTGAAAACATTTTTATTGTTTAAGAAAGTATTAAAGCAACCACAAATTACAGCTTCCTTAAAAATGTTCTGACTTGCCTGCATTTCTCAGTTTCTTTTCGCTCCATACCTCTTCCTAAACGTCTCGTCCCTTCTGTCCACCTCATCGATCATTAGCCACAACCTCCCTGTGGAGACGGATCATTAATGTAATGGCTTCTCAGTCCAATCATCATTACAGCCAGAGCTGCAGTAGTGGCTCTCGGGCAGTATCGGTGCTTTTGTTTGTCTGTCACTTATCATCTAAGCAGCTGAGGTGCAGTTAAGAGCAGGTCCAAATGAACTGGCCCATCCAGGGGTTTATACAGGGCAGGGTTATTGTGTAAGTACAAGTAGAGGTTCAGTGAACTACAGATAAACTGGCTGCTGCCTGCAGCCTGGCAACTGTGTCAGACGGAGTCATCTGGTTGTGGTGCACTGGGGAGTCTGTGTCTAATGACCACAGCTGGATTAATGTCCCATTTTAAAGTGGAGGGCTGTTCTAAATAAAACGCATTTTCAAATAATTTCTGTTGTAAATGCCCACCTTGGTGAAACTGGTTTTACAGCAGTTAGTACACTTTTGTGGAAGGGATTGATGGATAATGGTCATAAAGTGGAAATTATGCTTCAGTTTATGAAGGTTATGGTTGACTGACCCAATGCTGCTGACTTGCAGAATTGTGTGGGTTTGAATATCCCATCCATATAATCCTCTGAGTTTAATTTAAAACCTTAGCAGTAATGAAACTGTGAACGGAAATGGAAAAAGTTTCTGAATGTTGCTGGAAATTAAGCCAGTTTAATGCAGTAGCTTGGGGGAAACCGACGGAGTAAACACAGAATTTATTATTATAATCTCTGCAACTATAACAGCTATTCTGGGAAGGCCTTTTCACGAGGTTTATGAAGATTTTATTGGATTTTTTTTCTTTCTTCCAAAATTAAATGTGTTTGACCCAATGTGAAGGTCTGGCTTTATTTCATGCCAAAGATTTCCTACTGGGTTTGACGTCTGGACAGTTTGCAGTCTAATCAAACTCTTCCTGCTAAACTTACTCATCCACATCTTTATGGAGCTGGTATCACAGCAGCAGCATGCTCTACTGCAGAGAATGTCTTCACTGGTCCAGAGCGAACTGTCCAACCTCTCTGCTTACTGCAATTTACATTTCATCTATCAAAGCTTTGATAGATCTGCTCAGCCATGGCTAATCTGAAGATATAGAATCTCAGGTTTCGATTGACGCTGCGTAAAGTTGGTGACCTTTACACTTTAACCAGTTCAATCCATCCAGTTTCTGGCTGAGCTAGTGTTTTTCCCAATCACTCTTATTTTATTATAACAATACTAACAGTTGACTCTCGAATATTTAGTAGTAAGGACATTTGATCACTGGATTTATTGCTCAGATGGTTTCTAATCCATCGAGTCACCAAATCTTGGATAAATGTTTGCATGCATAAAGGTTTATTTCATACCTTTATGGCCATAGAAATCCTGAATTCCTTGATTTGGATGAGTAGTTAACTTTGGCAACATGGTATGGATTTTTAACAAAAGCTAAAATAAGTGAGTTTACACTGTAGTTTAATTGAACCCAATTCATCCAGAGTCAAAAGGTTAACAAAACTGAAATTGAATATCTATAGTATAGCTAAAAGGGGGATACCTTTTAAATCTGGTGTAATCTGCCGTAAATGCTGTAAAAATTCAATTGAAAGTCTAGAAAAGAGAACAGATGATGGTTGGTGGTATTTTTAATCTATTGCATTGATGTAATTTCTAAAATAATCACCATATCGGAATCCCATATCAACACTTATGCCCCTTTTCCACCAGCTCTACTTCAACAACCCGGCCGGTTCTGTTTCGGAGCGACCGCGTTTCCACCGGCCCACTTGGCTCTGTTGCAGGGTGCCGCCTCCTGGTGGCGGGGGGGTGTAGCGCCCCGCCTCCAGGAGCTACGTGCTGTGCTTCGTTACATGCGACCTAATGCGAGTTGTTGTTTTTCTGATACAAAAGAAGAGAGAGCTGAGCTATTTTTTTTATAGCCTGATTGCGATTTTTCTGAGACTAAAAGAAAATGTGACAGTGGGAGGAAAGCAGCGATGTGGTGAGGAGGAGCTGATCTCCGCCTTGCAGCGGGAGGAAAGCAGGTGGCTCAGACGGTTCAGGTAAGCTAACGATGATTTTTGTATTAAACTACGATAAAACTTGTAATGGTGCCGCATATACATGAGCTAATGTCAGTCAGGGTGTTGCAAATAACTTACAAATATCAGAATTAATTCATAATAAATTTCAATGTGTTTTCATGTTGGTAAACTGCCGCCACAGACCATCGTGGTTCTTCTGCAGCCTTTGGGTTGTAGGATCTCATCAGAGTCCGTCTTCCTGACTGCTGGTCGGAGTTTACCTTCAGGATTTCCAGAGACCTTCACCTTTCTGGAGCAGGAATCACATGAGCTCAATATGCTGATGAAATATTTCTGATAAAAAAAGGTGTCTGTTGTTTTTAACTTCTCAATACATTTAATTATGATTCACCTGATATCCAAGTTATACTGAGAACAAATCAAGCTTTATTCCTTCTAATCTGACTGGTTCTAGTTCCATATTTTCACATTTTGCACACTAAGAATTAAAAGTTTAAACTCAGTCTTAATTATCACTAATTAAGGTTACAGGTTTTGGAAACACTTTCTCACTTTCTTACATTGAAGATTCTACAGGAAGACAGATAAACAGTGAGTGGATAGAATGATGTACAAACTGGAAACTAACAAACATGATTTGTATTTTGGGTTCTTGTTAATAGCAACCCTGATAATAATGTCAAAATGTTTGGTTTGCTGAATAACGTATTCAGTTTCGGATGGCTTCATTGGTAATCTACAATGTTAAGTGTCAATGTGTCAATATAATATAATGTTATTTTCACTCTGGCTAAAGCTCCTCACATTTTGGGAGGATTGTATTAGGAGTTTGATGCCATATAAACTACAGTATATACAATAATGTGTGGAGTGAGCAGAAATAGAGACTTTATTCACTGAGACACAACAACTTTTATTTTTCTGTTTGTCTCAATTCTTCATGGAGCTCTGCCATATCTGCTGGTAGCTGCTTCCTCCTGAAGGAGATCCTGTTGTTCTGATGGTTCTCCTCATCGTTCTCCATCATGTCAGCCATGTTGCTCTCCTTCTGCTCCCTGGGAAAAGTAATTAGATGTTATATC
>NW_015114896.1:94696-99740 GCF_001443285.1 Poecilia latipinna
TGTTAATAGCAACCCTGATAATAATGTCAAAATGTTTGGTTTGCTGAATAACGTATTCAGTTTCGGATGGCTTCATTGGTAATCTACAATGTTAAGTGTCAATGTGTCAATATAATATAATGTTTTCACTATGGCTAAAGCTCCTCACATCTTGGGAGGATTGTATTAGGAGTTTGATGCCATATAAACTACAGTATATACAATAATGTGTGGAGTGAGCAGAAATAGAGACTTTGTTCACTGAGACACAACAACTTTTATTTTTCTGTTTGTCTCAACTCTCCATGGAGCTCTGCCATATCTGCTGGTAGCTGCTTCCTCCTGAAGGAGATCCTGTTGTTCTGATGGTTCTCCTCATCGTTCTCCATCATGTCAGCCATGTTGCTCTCCTTCTGCTCCCTGGGAAAAGTAATCAGATGTTATAGCTTATAGCACATAAATGTAGATAAATAACAGTTACTAATGTGGAAGTTACATACACATAAGGAATTATTTAAAACAGACATGTTACTTTATATATATACATGCAAACACTTTTTTTACCAGCCAACCATACAGAATTATAAATAACTGGAATAGTGTAAATTAAAGACAAAATGTAATTACTTGTAAGTTTTAGACCTATGCATGCATACAGCCATGGATAAAATACCACCATCGTTTTCTTCAGGTTTATTGCACATTCTACAATTACTAATTCATAATCTGATTAGAGAACTGATATCTAGCCATTTTACAATAATAGGATGTCATATAATATGTTTTATTATCTCGCAACAGGTGAAACTCGATGCAACAGCAAAATGAGAAACAATCGAAACACGTAGATTCACGCAAAGAAACAAGCGAAGGTAAAATGCTGTACAACATTTAGTTATTTATAACTGTAACGTGCAACCGAGTGTCTTCAGAAAATGCGCATGTTGTGTTTGAGCAATAAAAATACAGCAGACTTTGTGTTTCAAATGTCTTCCATGACTGTATGTATGCAACCTTAAATGTAGTACAAACCAGACAGATATATCTCCAAACTGCTCACCTGGCTGGGGAGCAGCAGCTGCGTCTGCGTCGGTGTTCACCGTGGGGCTCCGTCGGCTCCGAAGCGGCTAACGAGGCTTTACATTCGCTCCACTACTGACAAAAACGACTCATTCCACTGAATAATGAAATCCGAAGCAAAGAAAAAAGCCGGCATCTTTTTTTAGTTAACGGCTTGTTTGTATCTTCCATCACTTCCGTGTTGCAGCGAGTTTCAAACGTTGCGCCTTCATTTTTCTTCTCTCTCCGCTGCTCCGTCTTGTCCACGCCCTCAGCCAATCAGTGAACAGCAGCGAAGCTGCGTCACCCACCAAACCAGGGCCGGTCCGGCTGGCCCTGCTCCGAAGCAGGACCCTAAAAAGCAGGGCCAGCCCCGGACAAAAGCCCGGTGGAAACCCTCTACTGATAAGTTGAGCAAAGCATCTTAAAAGTCAACATCTGACCACTCAACTGCTTTCACTTCATATCTAAGTCTAAATATTAATAATAAACCAATTTGCTTTAATTAGATCTCAACCCCAGATTTATTTTTCTACTCGTTACCTTCTCAGGTTGTGAGCTAAACAGAACTTTACATTCTGCCTGACTCCACCAGCTCAAATAATTAATTGGTGAATCAGCTTTTCAAAGAACATTAGGAAGTCTGTAGCGTCATAGTGGGGAGGCTGCCAGCTCCGCTTTAAGTTTAGCTGTTAAAAACCAGTGAAGTAATCTGCCAGATGGTCTCCTGTACTGGTGCAGAGATGGAGAAAGTCCCAGGTTAACTTGTCTGAACTTGACCCACATCACTGAGCCAGCAGACGGCTCACACACGTGGTTCGCTTTAACATGTCCTTTCCTCAGATGTCTGTGGGACAAAAAGAGACAAAAACTGTTTGTTGTTTTCAAACTGTAAAACAAGATGATCTGCACAACCCAGCTGTCTAATCTTAAATAATTTATTGTCTTTGCTTCTTAGTTTCACACTCTTTCTAGGAATTTGTGCATAAGGAGAGGAGAGAGAAAAAAAACTATTGACAAGCGGAGAGAATTTCCCAAGATTTGCGAGATTACAGTCATGATACAACCCATCCTTTCTCGCTTCAAGCTGTGTGTATTTTGGCAAAGCCACAGTTGTTTTCAACGTATCAACATCCTATGCTCACACCTGCAGGGTGGATTTGGCTTTGAAGACTTGACATAAAAGATGAATCCAGATGCCACAAACGGTTCCATTAGAACAGGATGGCATGTCTTCACAGGGGGAAGTCCAGCAAGTCACATTTTTACTGAAACAAAGAAGGGCAACTCTTGTCAGGATTTGTTTTTTATTTTAAAAAGTGCTCCTGCTATATTATAGTGTGATTAGTTGGTAAGATGTTAGTAATAATGTAAGTGATCTTTCTACTATTGTCATAACCCATCAATAGCTGATCATGCTGCACAGCCATGAAGATTTAAATCAAGTGTAAAACTGCAGTTGTTGCAGAATCAAACTGCCCCTTTGCTGAAAATTAGTAAAACATTATAGTCGATCCATCAGTCTGAGGCTTACATGATTTTTATCATAAGAAAATTGTGTAATAAATTAAGAAATAAACATTTTTATATCACAGATGGTAGTAAAATCTTCACAACCTGAAATGCATGGTCCAACCTTTCAACATAACGAAGAATAGATTCAACTCTGTAGAAATTATTCTCACTTTTGGGTTGGTGGGTGGTTGTTGTCAGTCGTTTGATGCTGTACATCTGCATAATCTTCTGGTTTTCTTTTTGGACCAGTCTGTTGGTGTGAACCTCCAGTATTTTCAAAAATCTTTGCCTGTGAAGGTTATAGATGTTGGGTGATGCACTGAACATTATTTGTTCACGTCTTCTCCCTCAGAATGTTCATAAATGTGACGAAACAGTAGTGCTGTTTTTAACTTTTTCTTCCTTATTGGGTAGGTTTATTTAAAGTAGTTTTGTTAAGAATAACATCCCATGTGAATTTATCTGAAGGACACATATGGTATGAAAGAATGTGAAGATGCATAACCTTTATAAATATTTATTGAAGTAAAATAGGATGTTTGTTTGAATATGTAGTTATTTTTGTGAATTTTATTTCACACATACTAACAGTAGCTGTGTGTTTTTTTTTTTTTTTAAGTTTCATCATCCTGAGAAAAGCGGTAAAATCTCAGCTTTTATTTCAGACACATTAATCCTGCTCTTATGGGTTTGTTGAAATGCGAGATAACCCTTCAGTGATTGGTGGAGCTGCAGTGAAATTATGTTCATCCTGTGCATGATTAGATTGACCAGTAGGTGTCTAGTTGCAATGTGAAAATCAATCTCTGACGTTATGTCATCAATGTCTTGTCTTGCACCTGAAGTGGGAGAAAAATGAATTAGGAGAAACAAGATCCTTCCACAGTGAAGGGAGCATATAGTCTGGTTTAAATGTGTTTATTTCTTTCTCAGTATAACTAATACAGTAACTTTCTTAACCAAAATTAGTCGGATTTGTTTGAGCAACTTATTACAATCTCGATGTAGCAAAGGGGCAGTTTGAGTTTCTAAGGCTTTTTGCCATTTCTAAGTGAAATCAGATGATTTTTTTTTATTTCTGATCTTAAAACCTGTAATTTTAAATCTGACAGTTTGTGTCTTAAGTACTGACAGCTAGTGCTGATACATGGATGCAACTCTTCCACATTTTAAGTGCAAATGATCATAAATGACCAAATGTTAGAAAATGGAGCAGGATTAATAGAGCAGAAACTGACCACATTCGAAGAAGCTTTGATCAACCCTGATCTAAAAATCCTGCGGCTCTCTTTGAGACATGTGTAGGGCTGATCTCTTTAGGGACTCCCAGCGGCATCCTAATCCCAGAGAGGCAAGGCCAAGAGCTGATTAACCAACAGCAGAGAGCCACTCTGTGCATGTGTGTGTGTGCATCTTGCTGTGTCTTCAGATCTTTGCAAATCTGATTTCCTTCAGGTTTAGACTGAGTGTCGCCGTCTCATCCCCGTCTCATCTTTTCATCCTCTCTCCTTCGCCTCTTTTCTGTAGATCACCCCGTTGCTGCTGCTGCTTCACGTTTTTCCTCTCTCGTCGGTGTCAGGGTTGCCCTGGCAGCTGCACTATCGCAGCACACTCAACAAGGGGCGACTAGACTGTTGAGTGGAGGAGGTTTGGCTCTTGTCATCAGCATTAGATCAGAAGATGGTGCCACAGAGCTGAGGAGAGCATTGGTAATGACGGATGGGAAAAGGTAAATGTTGCAGGTTCAGATTTGGAGAATAGGGCTGTTGAAGGGACATTGAACATGCTGCATGAATACTCTAATGAGAACACAAGCCAACTTTTCAGCACCGCTTCAGATTCGAGCATCAAGCAAACGTCTGAGAGCTTCTGTAAATCTGGGCCTTGGTTTGAGCATTGACATGTCAAGCTTGCTGGTTGTACTCTTAAATCCTCTTCAGCTCAACTGAAATGTTCTGTCAGCCAACGTTTTGACTTATTTTCATAAACCCGATGGGTTGAAATGCACATTGTCGTTTACCTTCCTCGCTATGCGCTCAGGAAAACTTCACAGAATGTTAACTACTCTCCCTCAGCTTCTTCAGCAGATTCTCAGGTCTGTTCAAATCCCCGTGTCAGCGCCATTGTATCCTGTTTTTACAGTGGGACAATCGATAAACCACCCATTCATTCTGCATGGGATCTAAACCTAGCGCCTGCTTTGTGCTGACGCTAGCAGGCCAACTGCAGAGCTTCTTCATCGTGGGACATGCATCAACCA
This sequence comes from Poecilia latipinna, assembly GCF_001443285.1. Classification (NCBI taxonomy): domain Eukaryota; kingdom Metazoa; phylum Chordata; class Actinopteri; order Cyprinodontiformes; family Poeciliidae; genus Poecilia; species Poecilia latipinna. The sequence continues at coordinate 99,510 of NW_015114896.1, forward strand.
CAGCTACCCGTCAAAGAAAAGCCTCCAAATGTGCAAGTTGGAAGCCCAGACATTGTTATTGCATAACTATGAGGAGATGATTCAGTTTGTCGCTGTATTTACAACATATTTTATGCATAAAGTGTTTGAACCCTCATGCACCACATACTGTATAAGGGCTTCTGACTCCATGTTATATGTTGTGCCGTCATGTTTTCCCTGTTCTTGTTAGAAAAACCAAGCTCTCATGAA
>NW_015114897.1:0-1472 GCF_001443285.1 Poecilia latipinna
AAATAGGTGTCATTAGATTAAAATAGGTGTAGATTAGTGTAATAAGAATCAGTTTGATGAAGCTACCAACTAAAGCAATGAAAAGGGTTGGGCAGGGCTTCCACAGCCCAAGTTACACCAAATATTGATACATTTAAATGGTGAAATGGAATTGTAATGTGCCACTACCAATGATGTCTACTGTTCATGCAAGAGAGCCAGAAGATACCCAACAAAGATGTCAAACTGCAAGTGTCCCATCTCACAACCAATTGTCCATATATAAAACTCCCAAGATGGATGTAACTGATCTTATGATGAGTTGCAACAACACAAGTGGCAAGAAATGGACTTTGAGGGTACCAATTACAGATTTGGCTTTGGCCAATAACTGGCTATTGTACTGTAAAGACCTCTGTGTGGCACACCAAGAAGCATGTCTTGCAGTTTTGCATGGAAGTAGGCAAAATTGTCTCGACTTAGCTTGATAACTGACTTGAGTGGGAATTGGACATAGACATTTTACTCCAATGGATAAAGCACCCAGTGAAGGTATTGCTCCATGCCTCAGTCCATGGAACGGTAAAGCCCATATGCCAAAGGCAGGAAACTTGAAAAATGCAATGCAGAGTACAAGTGTCTTGAATTGGCTTGGGGTGCAGTGAGAAAGACATCGTAGGACCAGGTTGAGATGAAAAAAGTTGTTTAATAAAAGCTATCCACAATGGTTAGAAAACACAGACAGCACAATTAAGCTGACAGTAAAGCTCTCACACTGGTAGCACTGGCTAACGAGGAACATATGATACATGGACTGACGGGTCTTTGTCTAAGTTGTAGTTCCAAACAAGGAACAAAGAAAACTGGTGGGTTTAAATAGAGAGGATAATCAGGGAATGAGAAACACCTGGGAAGAATAAAGGGGAAGACAGAACATGGAGACTCACTAAAGAAATAAACCCAATATAAAAACAAAAAAATAAAAATCTAAATCATCAGAACAAAATGAGTGCAGTTTTATTTGCAAGGTGCTCTGCTTACAGGTAGATTGCAATTGTTACAAAGCTGTTTACATACAAGTGTTACCATGATCCCATAAGGGGAAAATAGTTTGAAGTAGATTAAGACTGAACTAGAAAATTCCTGCAGAAATTTTAAGGGGCCTGCCAAAGTGTGCCGATCACTTTAATCCCAGCGTTTTATATTTGTCCTGATAAATAGATCCATGCCAGTCTAACATACATATATAAAGTATCATCAAGTATATCATAAGGTTTTCCACAAAGTGAATCACCATTAAAATGCAATGGCTGAATCCGAGATGACTATAAGCTTCGCACATTTCCTTCTCACTCATGGTTCAAAATAAAAAAAAAGTTGGTAATTCTTTATTTCTAAAAAAAAAATTCAATTTTCATACCAACGATTTTAATTTACACTCAAAAATTCAGAGAAGTAATTTTATGTAAGCAAAACATGAATAGTCACAGGAA
>NW_015114897.1:6713-12764 GCF_001443285.1 Poecilia latipinna
CTACAAGCTAGAATTTGAAGCCCCACTATGCAATGCATTCTGGGAAATGCTGAAATGCTGACAGACATTTTAAAGGCCATTTCTGATGTTCAGAATGGCTTTTACAGACATTTTTGGCACATAGCAGAAGCTCAGAGATGAGATTTGAATCTGAGCTGTGATTTCTGTCTTAAAAACTGAGTTTGAAGAGAAATCAAATCAAATAAAACAGTTAAGAGAGTAGACGCTTAAAACCAAAGTCCAGTCTTCAGAGCAGCAAATCCTTCATCCAACAGAGGATCAGAGATGGCATTTTAAAAGTGAAGTGTGATTTATTTCCAAAACAGAGTTCAAAAAGACATAAAAATTTAATAAAATCTGGCTAAGTTGAAATAAGAGGCAATTGAAGTTAGGTTAAAACCCAGCCCTATAGGAAATCCTAGCCAGACTGAGTAGGCAGAAAAATGAATGGGAGTCTTTAGCTCAGACCACCAAACATGTTGGGCACCTGCAGAGGGTTGGAGGGAATATAGAAAACCAAATTTGGTCAAAAGAACATTTATAATTTTGGAGTTGCTTTGAATGAGCAATTCTTTAAATGAATAGAGGTCAGTAGCAGGTGTGTCAAGGGAAGGAGCCACACCGACCAAACTTGGAGGATATGTAAGGCCCCTTCCACATAGTCTCCTACAATTTTTCATTTATTTTGTTTGCTCTAATGTGCAAGTGGGTTTCATCCTATATCCCTAATCCTCCACTAGATGGCTGCATAGGACTGTCATTGAAAATGAAACTCTCCAAAGAAGTCCAAACCACATCAAAACCTAATCAAATGAGACCGACAAATATTAATAATTTAAAAAATGCCATTTATTTTATAACAAATTACAAATTTTATTATATTACAACACTGTGCATGATATTAAGTAAAAAAAAAAAGATATCAATGTATATATATTAAATAATGTTATTGTAATACACTGTAAGGCCAATCACAGCCCATCTATTTGTAGAAGTATTTTTAATTTCTGTTTTCACGTATTTGTATATATTTTCAAAGTGTATAGTTCCATGTTGTTTTATGATGCTATTCATGGGGCTGCCAGTAGGGGGAGTACCTTAAAACCCTTTCACTCACCCTCCGCCCTCTCTCCTCCAGCATGCACATGGCACGCCTTCCAGGATACATCTGTCTTTTTCTGTTTGTTTATAATCTTGATTGAGATACAAAACCCTGGTTCCCAACATGCTGAAGTAGTTTTTTTTTTTTTTAAAGTTTAATAGGACAGAATCCAAGACTCTCATTTTTATCCAACCAAACTTGAAATTTTTACAAATCTGTTTCTACTCAACCTGTAAAAGCAACAAACATATAAAAAGAAATGCTCATTATTTCAGAAAAACATGTCAACTCCATATTTGATATTTTATTGGAACATCTTTATTGATAACTTTAACTGGAAAAGGATTAGGACTTTACCAAATATATGATAACTAATAAAGTAAAAGAAGTGTCTTTTAAAATTATTCACAGAATTTACCCATCCAAAGTTTTTCTACAACATTTTAACAATAATGGATATTATTTGCTCTTTTGTGAAGGAAACACAGAAGATGTTTGATTTATTTTGGACTTTTCTCTATTCAATTTTGTGAAAGTATTTTCATTGTGCTTTCTGCTTCTATTGAACTGTATGTCTCCATTTTTTAACATGTATTGTTTTGCTTCATTAACTATCCAACAGCTAAAAAACATTTTTATATTATTAATCTTATTATATACTTAGCCAAATGGCACATGCATAAATGCAGTTACACTAATAAAAAAAAAATTCTTTCCATTTTTGGCAATGAGATCAAACAATATATCAAAACTATTGGAAATTCCAACAATACTAAAGCTATTAAAATTTGCACTTTATGTTCTCTAATTTATTTATGTAATACTAGGCTGATCTACTGCCTCAATGTTTGTTGCCACCTGGCGGTCATTATGTCACACACTCTATGCTGTTTTTGTAATATGTATTTTTTGTTTCTTTGTGGGGGAGGGGGGGTTCTGTCTGCCTGCTGCTTCCCTTTTTCATCCATTAGAGGGCGACTGGAGGCTGCACCTGTGGAGAGCATGCTTGCTGACTCAGCCAGTGCACCTGTGATCTATGAGCTAATCATCCTGGAGTGTATGAGGAGCTGACTGCCAACACCTTGACGCCAGTTGGCTCTCTCCTCCTCGCTTGTACTTACCTGTCTACTGCCCTCCACTGCATGCGGTAGAGATAGGCAAATGAAGCTATGAAGCTTTCCTACCCTTTGCTTTGCAAAAAGGTTCATTACTTGATGCTTCATTCATCACTCAATAGTGACATCTGCTGGTGAAACTGTAACAGCCTTGTCACTCAGTTGGATCATACTTCCAAAAATTACTGAATGCAATATTGTCAAAGTTTTCATCAAACTAATGTTTATTAACAGGAGAATCAGTGAAACAATATTTAATTGTCATATGTTTTAATTATTAAAATGATTTGTAGCTAATCTAATCCTGGTAGATGTTGAACGTCAGTGGTTGTGTTGGGTTTTCTTTTATGTCATAGACGGATTTGACAATAAAGGCATTTGATGTTTTAGTGTCTTGGGAGTGCAGTGCCTGTTGGGGCGTTCACTTTTTCTTGGATTTCTAATTGGCTCTGATCCCTTATATTTGGCTACATGTTGAATTTTAGTTCTGCAAGTTCTGGGAAAAAAATTATCAGCAGCACAAGGCAAAACAAAAACTTTAATTGCAACAACACAATTTAAAGTCATACTGAACTTTGGAGTACACACAAAAGAGCAATTACAACACTAAAACCTCAAACACTGAACTTTTTACTACAACACCACAAACAAATTAAAATAAAAATTTTAACTGATAAATTATTGAATAGAACATTGTCAATATAAGACTAAACTATTTCTCTTGGGAGGAGGTGAGCCAACCTCACCCATCTAACTAAGATCATCCCCTGGCCTTCCAACCCTAAACGAGTGCTGCCTCACCCCATGGTCCACGTAGATCTCCTCTCCCAGCTTGATGTGTCTTGTTGTTTTTATTAGGAGAAATTGGTCTGCCAGGCCTGGGACCTTAACTAAAAGAGATTTGGTGTTGAAGTTTTTGGCAGAAAAGTTTATCAGTCAGCCAAACATGGCAAGTTGCAGATGACTGTCACACAGGTGGACCTGAGAGTTTATGCAGAAGTCCTTGGTCCCCAGACTTGAAAAAGTAAATGTATGCATCTTGTCCCGCCTTCAGGGACCCCATAAGCCGCCAGCCTTGGCAGCAGTAGTGAATATTCCATGGCAGTGACATGTGATGGACCCCTTGACGAAAAGTCCTGGTCACAAAGAGTCATGTGGAAGAAAAAAAATATTATTTATGAATTTATTATTTTTTTTAATTAAAGAAGTGTCAGTTTCCAAAACAAGATCCAGGAACCGGCACTTGATATCCACCCACCTCTTCTTTTGGGGTGTGGTGGATAGCGCTGTGCAGATCTCCAGGACCTCCTCTGCAGTGTTACAGTTCCCAGTTCAGTTGGACTTTGCAATGAAGCTCTCCACCTTGGCCAATATGGGCTTCTACCGGCTCCGTTTGGCCAGGAGACAGAAACTACCCATGCATGCAGTTAGAGCTGAATATAACGTTCCCTGCATCAGAACCTGGTAAGGTAAGGTCAGTAAGAGGAAAAAAATAAAAATAAATAAATAAAATAAATAAGGTGATCCCGCCTCGTATTAAACTGAATCAACTGCAACTTGTCAAAGAAGCTCCTTGTCAGGGGGGAATCCGGCCTCCACTTTTTTAGGAGGCGGCGCATCAGTCAGGGTTACCCTAAAAGACTTGAGAGAAGTGCCCGGGTCTGTGTATCACTCACAGCTTTGCCTCCACCTTTTGGGCCTCAGAGTGTTGTCTGTGGAGCTAAAGGAGATAAATACATTAAACACATAACCAAACACAAACATGGCTACCCTGAGATCAAATACACACACCCTGCTCAGCTTTAGGTTTCCGCTCTGAGCTTCCACAGGATGCAGGACTATTGCTTGTTTCCTATTCTGAAGATTGGAATTTTGATTGTGGAGTCCTTTTTTCATCACATTCTTTTATTTTATTTTATTTTCAGCTGTGCCAAGCGCTGGAATGGTTCAATGAGGTGAGAACTACAAACGTCTCCGCGAGTTTTACCCAGAATGCACTGCAGTTACTTGATTGCTCCTCTGAAGGCTGAGTGCCGTCTTAAAAACTCCGCTTTTTCACCAAGCTCTTTTAATTCTTTGTTTTCAAGCTCCTTTTCCTGATATGAAGCTTGATACAGCTTTTAATTTAATTTCTGAGCTGCTACCGAAGGCTGGAACTACACAGTCAGATTTGGACTACAAACATGTCTGCTTCATTTACCCATCATGCTTAGCGGTTGGGACTTTAAATTAGCCTCTAGTTTGACCGTTTTGATGCAAACCCTGTTGAACTTTATACCGTTTGATTCAGCATGAACTTCTCTTTTAAACTGTATGGGTCAGAACGACCTTTAAAATGATTTGGGGATCGGTGAAGAACCGAACAGAAAATAAGACTTGGACTATATGGCCACTGGACTTGCCCAGAGTACATTATGGCTCCTTCTTTACTACATACTACAGCTGCACGCTTCCATTTTGATCACAGAGAACGCTGGGGCTAATGCTGGGCAAGTCTTCTCCGTTTTCAATCAGTGATTTAACCTTTTTTTGGGACCACTAAAAACCTAAAAAGTAAATGATAGAAGAATAAAGCTGGATTTAGTTCAGTTTAAAACCAGATTTTGGTGTTCTCTTGGAAATAAAGGTTTGATTTATTCTGCATTAATCTGATTTCAAATCCTGATTCATCTTTGGAGAATGAAAGGCTAATGGGGGCTCCTCAATAATCCTGTTTGAGACTTCACACATGATCCTGCACAAATATACACAACTAAAGTCTCAATTTAACTCAATTTAACTCTTATTTTTATCTCGGACACACAGCATGGCTTGATCAACCATGACTGGACTCTCCTTGGGTAGGGTGTCTAGCGACGCTTTCCAGGGCACGGGCCCCTCTCTCGGAGCAAACCCATTTCAGGGCGCCCTGCCCTTCACACAGTGGCGCAAAAAGTGGGTATGCAGCGCATGCAACGCATAGGGGCACCAGAGGGGGCGTCAAAACACAGTCTGGAGGGGGCGGCGCCCCGATGATGCCTTCGCATACACTTCACCGCGCCCTGACGCTCCTTCACTTCGCGGACATGTAAATGTAGCAAGTTTTACCTTTCACGTGTCTTCGTCTCGGGGGGGAGGGGGGGTGGGGGGGTTAAAGATATGGTCGCTCATACGGATAGAGCGACCGTATGTTTTACGTACCTTCCTTGGGGGGGCTGATTTATGTTTTCGCATCGACCTGAATAATATGTAGTTGTGCCCCTGCCTTCACAAAGAAAAGAGAACTCTCCCCGGGGCTCCCGCCAGCTTCTCCGGGTTCGTTTGCGTTACCGCACTGGGCGCCTCACGGCGCCTATCTCCACCGCTACAGGTTCAGAATAGTGAGTACTCTACAGTTTCTAAAATACAAGCTAAAGAATGACTAATAAACTAGAGTCTGGATTCCAAGTTTGTTCTAATTCTAAGTCCGAGCAGAAAAGTAGTAGTTTCATAAGAACTCAAGAATATGTGAAAGAACATGCATGTGTGTGTGTTTCAAAGTTTGACTTTTTGTGTGGTCCTTTCCACCTGTAGTGATACTTGTAGAGCTGACAAACCTTACAGGTGAAGCACAATGTGTTGGTCTTTCTGTCCTCATTGCTAGGGCAGACCTGACACCTGTTTCTTTTTGAATCACATGGTCTCACTGGGGTTGTAGCTGTGGTTGATGTTGAGGCAGGGCTGGCTGAGGACAATGATGCTGATGGTCTTCTTGTTGTCATCCCCGGGGCCTTGCCACGAAGGAGCTCTTTAACCACCTCAGTGACCTCATCCCCAGAAATGGGAGAGCCTGTAGGGAGTTGGTTGAGTGAACAG
>NW_015114897.1:14955-17998 GCF_001443285.1 Poecilia latipinna
TCAGTTTAAAACCAGATTTTGGTGTTCTCTTGGAAATAAAGGTTTGATTTATTCTGCATTAATCTGATTTCAAATCCTGATTCATCTTTGGAGAATGAAAGGCTAATGGGGGCTCCTCAATAATCCTGTTTGAGACTTCACACATGATCCTGCACAAATATACACAACTAAAGTCTCAATTTAACTCAATTTAACTCTTATTTTTATCTCGGACACACAGCATGGCTTGATCAACCATGACTGGACTCTCCTTGGGTAGGGTGTCTAGCGACGCTTTCCAGGGCACGGGCCCCTCTCTCGGAGCAAACCCATTTCAGGGCGCCCTGCCCTTCACACAGTGGCGCAAAAAGTGGGTATGCAGCGCATGCAACGCATAGGGGCACCAGAGGGGGCGTCAAAACACAGTCTGGAGGGGGCGGCGCCCCGATGATGCCTTCGCATACACTTCACCGCGCCCTGACGCTCCTTCACTTCGCGGACATGTAAATGTAGCAAGTTTTACCTTTCACGTGTCTTCGTCTCGGGGGGGAGGGGGGGTGGGGGGGTTAAAGATATGGTCGCTCATACGGATAGAGCGACCGTATGTTTTACGTACCTTCCTTGGGGGGGCTGATTTATGTTTTCGCATCGACCTGAATAATATGTAGTTGTGCCCCTGCCTTCACAAAGAAAACAGAACTCTCCCCAGGGCTGCTGCCAGCTTCTCCGGGTTCGTTTGCGTTACCGCACTGGGCGCCTCACGGCGCCTATCTCCACCGCTACAGGTTCAGAATAGTGAGTACTCTACAGTTTCTAAAATACAAGCTAAAGAATGACTAATAAACTAGAGTCTGGATTCCAAGTTTGTTCTAATTCTAAGTCCGAGCAGAAAAGTAGTAGTTTCATAAGAACTCAAGAATATGTGAAAGAACATGCATGTGTGTGTGTTTCAAAGTTTGACTTTTTGTGTGGTCCTTTCCACCTGTAGTGATACTTGTAGAGCTGACAAACCTTACAGGTGAAGCACAATGTGTTGGTCTTTCTGTCCTCATTGCTAGGGCAGACCTGACACCTGTTTCTTTTTGAATCACATGGTCTCACTGGGGTTGTAGCTGTGGTTGATGTTGAGGCAGGGCTGGCTGAGGACAATGATGCTGATGGTCTTCTTGTTGTCATCCCCGGGGCCTTGCCACGAAGGAGCTCTTTAACCACCTCAGTGACCTCATCCCCAGAAATGGGAGAGCCTGTAGGGAGTTGGTTGAGTGAACAGAATCCTGCCTCATATCAGTAGCTGTTAGCGATCAGTAGCACACTGCTGGCAGATGTTTGGTGTACTACAGAGAAGAAAGCTAACGTAGCTGTTTCTCCCTACGTCCAGTAGGTGGCTAAGGTTGCTAAAATCGATAGCCACTCAGGCACACTCGCTAGAACAGTGGTCCCCAAAGTGGGTCCTGGAGGGCCGGCATCCTGCATGTTTTAGTTCTCTCCCTGGTTTAACCCACCTGGATCAAATGATGGCTCATTACATGGCCTAAGAAGAACACCGACATGCTGAAAAGGTTGTTACTACCACCAGGGAGAGAACTAAACCATGCAGGATGTCGGCACTCAAGGACCCACTTTGGGGACCACTGTGCTAGAAGGAAACAAACACACCCAGTACAACTTCATTATATTGGCTGAAAGGTTGCCAGGTGACTGTGCCAAAATGCAGTTCTACATTTCGTAAATGAGCAGAGTCCGAGCAGAGACTAAGTGTGAGTGTGAGGAAAAGTTTTGAGTAAGTATTACAAGTTTTGAGAAGAACGACATGAAGCCCTGCTTTTAAAATAAAAATGTATGCAAAAGTATTAAAGGTTTTGAGAACAAAAGATATGAAATCCTGCTTTCAGACTGAAAATATGTGCTCTTGGATTATGGCAGAAAATTTCCCCCATAAATTAACCATAGGAAAAAGTTTGCAAACAACAGAAGCATGACTGGCAAAAAAAATGAGTAATTTATTGGACAAATAATAAAATTGTCAAAAATGACCACTAGCAAAAATAGATTTAATTTAGAACAGTAAAATATTTTAGCTATGCTGGCGCTGGGAAAAGGAATAAAACTACCAAAAAAATAATAAACGATCTTCAGAAAAGTAGTTAATTACCATGCCTCCAATAGGGAAAGCTAAGGGTGAATAAAATATCAACAAAACAAAAGCATACACCAAGGCGTTCAAATAGCAAACATCAAAAAAAGAAAAATTAGAATATCTGAACCCCAGGAATCTTAAAATGGCAAATTAAACCCCAGATACAAGATATAGTAAAATACCTTTTTTAGAGAACAGCTTATTTGCTCTACAAGTGTACCGAGGTAAACATTGGTAGGGTCAAGTATTGACTCATCAAACAGTAGCAGGCCAACCTTTACACTGAAAAACAGACCCTTGCCTGTGGTCACTTGATGTCAGGAGGATCTTACTATAGAATAGCGAGGAACTGTTGAGGGTTACAGTTAAATTCAAATCAACATTTTTACACAGCCTTCTTCTCAACAACAGGCAACTAAAACAGGGTTACTGGACAGCAGAGTCACCTGTCTTGACTGAGCCTTACCAGTGTTTTCCATGAGGAAAGACAATTAACATAGGTAATTACAAAGTGCAGTTTTTAAATGAAAATGTTTATTATAAAGGGGCAGTATTACGTCACTTCAAAGACTCTCCCAATCAACTTTTTCAGACTAATCAGCAGCAATTAGCAAGCAACTGGTGAAACGGTGCAACTGCTGAGCTCATTATAAGAGCTACTTCTCAGTGCAACATTGGTCAAAATTAGTTAATAAAGGAATGCTGTTGAGAAAGCTTCCTGAAGGCAGTTTCAGAAAGAGCATAAGTTTTTAAGGTGACAGACATCCAATTTCAAGGCATTTATTACAAAGTCAAATTTCTTTTAAGTGATTTTTGATATAGCATTTTTATAACAACTTAAGGCAGTGCTTCCCAAACTTTTTCTTCTGCGCCCCCCCAGTGGTTTCCAAACATATTCTGTGCCCCCCCTGTGGATTACAAATGGCT
>NW_015114897.1:23646-28434 GCF_001443285.1 Poecilia latipinna
GTTTGGGAACCTCTGACTTAAGGTAACAGTTTGTGCTATAAAGTGGTACTATGTGCTTGGAAAATACATAATGCTACCCCTTTAAGGGAGAAAACAAACCCAAATCTCTGTGGCCCTCTGTAAAAAAAAAAAGGGATTGCTCCTGCACCTAATATCTGGTTGGGCTACCCTTAGAAGGAACAACTGCAATAAAGCATTTGTAATAACTTGCAGTGAGTCTTCCTTTTGAGAAATTTTATTCCACTCATCTTTGGAGATTTGTTGTATTTCAGCCACATTGGAAGATTTTCCAGCATGAATTACCTCTTTAAGTTCATGCCACAGCATCTCCATAGGATTCAGGTCAGGACTCTGGGATTATGGACTGTCCATGTTAGCTGTGACTTTACAATAATGTCACATGAACTACACAACTGAACGGTGTATTATATTACATTGGATCATTTCACAGCACAATACCTCCGGTAATCTCTTCCAGTTAAGATAATCCTTTCACTACAAGAATACTTTTGGCAAGAAAGCATTTTTGGTTTCATTCCTTGAGAAGTTCAGTAATCATATTCATTACTACACTGTGCCTCACTCAGTATGTTGTCATATATACCTTACATCTGAACAACTTTGATTGTTTTGCAAGGTTTGTAGTTTTTTCAGAACATATACAGTGTTTTAGATGTGGATTTACATAATCCACATTTTTATTGGAAAATTTCCTGCTCAGAGTGAAGGAAATGAAACCCCCCAAACAATATTTAAACCAATAAATAGTGAAGAAGTGCCAAATACAAAGACACAGATAAACAGGTATTAACTGTCATCACACAGACAAAACACTTTGTTTTTGATTCATCTAGAAATTCAGCATTAGAAGGTCTCTGTCATTTTGTTAGTGCATAAAAACAAATTCTGCAATTCATGATTAAATTTTGAAACAAACTCTTAAGAAAATTCTGAAGGGGTAAATACAATATTTGATGGACTTTTAAAATAATATAAAGTCCTACACAAACAGTCCCAGCCTGTTAGCTAGAACAGGTTTCAGACTCCTTTGACTTTGTATTAATTTATTTTTTATCTTGCAAGGTTTTAATGAATTTCTTACTTCTTCTAATCCAGTCTTGTTAAAAATGTGCTTTGAATTACTACATTTAAAGAGAAGTAATAAATGTTCATATAGTACTTAAGCCTAAGGAAAAACAGCACAAGTTTGGATTCCTATACCATAAAGATGTAGCTAGATGTTGTGGATTTGATGAGAAATTATTTATTACAGAGGTTGGAGACTTGACTTGGAAACCCTGACACTGTACTAAAGGACCTAAGCTTTCTCAAGTACAGTTCCCTCTTGTATAAAGATTCTGTCCAGTATGTTGTCTCGGTGTACAACAAGGTATTTATTCTTTTCATCCACTCCCAAGCTGAAAATAGTATTTTAGGTACTCGTATTTTCCCAAAGGTCTAAAATCAACTTCAGTTTTTTCACATTTGAGATGTGTTATTTTTGCTCTTTGTACGAAGCAGTCCACCAGCTCTCTCTCCACTTGCCCATTTCTGATACATCCCAAAACTGGGTATTTCCACAGACGGCAGTCTGAGGTGACGTCACTGTCGTCTAGGGATTCTTTGGGATTCAAATCGGGACTTTGTGATGGCCATTACTTTGTGATAACCCATACAGCAAATATGACAGACTCCTTCTGTGTTAATATTTCTCTAATCCCAACTGACCTAAAAAATGAAAAGCTTAGTCCATTTAAACTCCAATAACAGTAACCAATTGTGTCGTTTTATAAAGTTTGTCTAAATATATGGCATAAGCTACGCATGGCACTACTAAATGGCATTTCTAAGTAATACTGTTATGAATTATTTAATTTAAATTAAAATTAGCATAAAAATTAATTATAAAACACTACAGTGGGGAAACAGTATTTCGTCAGCCGCCAATTGTGCAAGTTCTCTCACCTAAAAAGATGAGAGAGGCCTGTAATTGACATCATATAGACTTCCAGTATGAGAGACAGAAAGAGAGAACATATCTAGAAAATCACATTGTCTGATTTTTTAAAGAATTTTTTTGCAAATTATGGTGGAAAATAAGTATTTGGTCAATAACAAAAGTTTATCTCAATACTTTGTTATATATCTTTTGTTGGCAATGACAGAGGTCAAATGTTTTCTATAAGTCTTCACAAAGTTGGCACACACTGTTGCTGATATGTTGGACCATTCCTCCATGTAGATCTCCTCTGGAGCAGGGATGTTTTGGGGCTGTCGCTGGGCAACACGGACTTTCACCTCCTTCCAAAGGTGTTCTATGGGGTTGAGATCTGGAAACTGGCGAGAAGCATTTCAGGACCTTGAAATGCTTCTTAAGAAGCAACTCCTTCGTTGCCCAGGTGGTGTGTTTGGGATCACTGTCATGCTGAAAGACCCAGCCACTTCCATCTTGCTGATGGAAGGAGGTTTGCACTGAAAATCTCACGACACATGGCCCCATTCATTCTTCTTACAGAAGTTATAGGGCTGTGAGAACCAGAAATCTTGCTTGTGTGTTATTGACCAAATACTTATTTTCCACCATAATTTGCAAATAAATTCCTTTAAAAAAATCAGACAATGTGATTTTCTAGATGTTTTCTCATTTTGTCTCTCATAGGTGAGATCTACCTGTGATGTCAATTACAGGCTTCTCATCTTTAAAATGGGAGAACTTGCACAACTGGTGGCTGACTAAATACTTTTCCACCCACTGTATCTGGCCATCTATCTTTCCATCTTTCTAAAGTGTTGCAGACTGATAGACATTTCTGAAATTGTGATACATAATTGTACTTTTAAACCTTTAAAGTAAATTTTGGTTCTCCTTTCAAAACAATGTAGAAGTGGCTGATGGGAAAAAGAAGTGTTCGACTAAAGATCCGAAGACTTTAACTATCTACTACTTGATGTGGTAGAGTGACGGATGAACCATTAATAAATGAGCCCTGTTTGTCTCTTCCTTTAAGAAAATAAGTGAGCAGTTCTCCTTTTCCCTTTACAAAGATGGGTCCTCTTCTCACAAAGCGGAAGCCATACTCCTTCAAAATATTATAGCAGTCCTCCACTACCTGGGGAAAAAACGTACTGTCAGACAGATCATGAAAGTTAAAAAATGTATTGAAAACAGAATCATTCCATGGATAGCCAACAGTGATGTTGGATATCAGAGACATCTTAAACTACAAGATTGTAAAGAACAATTGACAAACCTGGCTAAGATTATTTTGAGGAAATACCTCAAACCCCCAAAAAGTAATTCACTACTGATTAGCTTAACCTTAATTTAAAGACAGACGAGATGACCAAGGGCTGGCCCAAGGCATAAACAAACTAAGTAGTTATTTGGGGCCCCGGGGTCACCAGTGGCCTCTTAAGTGGAGCAGATTTTTAAAAAAAATTTCTTTTTAAGTAATAATTCTTGCATAATGATTTTAACAATGACAGACATTATAAAGCTGTGATTGCTTTAGTATAATCAACGTTTATGTTTTGGGATGGCAGTTTCCACCTTTTTACAAAAAAGGAAGACAAAGCCTTCTCTTGACAACTTAATTTTATGATTTTTTTCTTTTATCAGACTGTTTGTGGATTTGGAATTTACTCTGTTATATATTGCTTCAGAGATTTAATTTAATGTATTTTTGCTTAATACTTTCACCACATGCTGGTGAAATCAGTGTAGCTCACAACTGTTAGATATCCCCCCATCTTTTCTGCATTTTGTTCACACCTTTACGTTTCATGTTTACTTTTCTGTATATTGGACTTTTACTTTATTACATTTTGTACTTTATCATTTCATAATATTCCATGCTTGCTTATATATCATTTTAAAAACAAAATGTGATTGACCAGAGTGCTAAACTAAATAAAACAGATTATTTTTGCCTCATAAACCAATCGCAAACTAACAGGGGCGCTGCCAGGACTCTTGGGCCCCATGACAAAAAATTAGATTGGGCCCTCCCCGCGCAGCTGCTGTTAAAATTTTTTGAGTCTATCTAACCCACCAAAAGTGTTGCAGTTTTAAAGACTTGCAACTGCCTTGCTTTCTTTGGTCCAATACTGACAACTAGCACAATATTTACTGGACTGTGGACTGTTTTACATGCAACAGTCCACATACAGTATGCAAGTAGGTTGCTTACATTTTTTTCTATTAGTTTTAGCTTACTGAAAGGCCTACCCAGGAACAAGTCATAGGCAGCATGCAAAATATAGATGAAGCAATCCAGACTTCTCAAAAATGCTATGTAGTTGCATTTTATTCAAGCTGCAGTATATAACTTTAATAAAAAATATGTTTTCTCCATATTTGTTAAAGCTGTCACCATGTCGTGATAGTTTGCTATGAGACAGATAATCTGTGAAAATATCAATCTCCTCCACCTCCTTCCTGAGCTACTGTTGCTAGCTAAAGTAATGCAATGTTCCTGCCACAAACAACCAATCAGAACCAGGAGGAGGGTCTTAGTGTCGTCAGTCAACTTCATTCACTGCTAGATGTGCTAATGGTGGAGAAACAACTTATCATTACAAGAAAATTGTTCATCTGCCATCATTGGTAGCTTTGCTAACTAGAATGAGTATTCACAACAGGTTTTGCTAGCTGCAGCATAGCATAGAGCAAGGATGAGCAGCAACGTGAAATTGTGATTAACAGCGCTTAAACTCTCCTGCCACTGACTGGTTGTTTCTAGAGAACACTGGGAGAAGGCAGAGGAAATAGATTTTTCACAGATTATC
>NW_015114897.1:31887-36836 GCF_001443285.1 Poecilia latipinna
AAGGTACAAGGGACAAGTTAAATATATGAATATATTGGTAATTTCTTTACTTATTTCATTAAATGCCTGCGATATGGAGGAAAACAGTAGTCTGTAGCTAAGCTAACTATGCTAAATGGTTGATAATCTCACACAGTCTACCCACCTCTCTCGGAGAATTGGGTTACAAATTGACACTCTTGCCTTTTTCTCTCTCACTCTCTCTATTTTTTTGGAAAACTTGACTTTATCATTTTTTTAGTAGCATAGTAACTGCCACAGTTGTTCTTGTCTTCTGCTCACTGCTGCTGAACACCATCGCCGTCAAGCGCGAGCTGGAACGAACCATTTCATGCAGATCCGGGGAGGGGTCAAGGGCAAAATGTGTGCTTTTTGGTCTGGGGGTTAGGGCTAACCCTTACCCTAACATTTAAGTTTTACTGCTAAAAGCAATTTTAGAAAATTTATTTTGTAATTGACAGGGTCCCATTTTTTTATATTTCTATGAACAAAAACAAAAATGCAAAACAAAAAAAAATTGTGGAAGGCCCCCTGTCGGTCAGGGGCCCTTGAAATTGTCCTATCTTTTTCCCCGTGTCACCGCCCCTCAAAACTCAGGGATCATACATTTTGAAATGCTATTGCAAATCTAACAATATTAACAAATTTATCTGCATAAACCACTGGCTCCAGCATTGTATGACCTGCTTATCAAAACAGCTGTTTTGTTGTTCAATAGTCTCAAAACAATTTCCAAGTTCAGTTTATTAAGTCAGTCAGCAACATTGAATCAAGACTCCCAAGTCTGAGAGAGAAAAAGTGTAAATGATTAACTGGGATGTGTGTTTTTAGACTTAACACAGTGTTACGACCCCTGGCCTCTGTGCAGGCTCCCTTTTTGTTATGTAGGTTCAGCTGTGAGAGCACATCTTCCTGAGTGGCTGCCTGAAGGCTGCAGGAGAACAGCTACACCATTGGACCAGCAGAGGATTGACAAGCCAATCAGATGTTGATGAGGCCCACCTGTACCGTATAAAAGGCTCCTGAGTCCATTCCTCCAGTGGGGCAGCTAGTTTGAAGAGGTTTTGTGAAGCTGTCCCCCTTGTTTGGTGTTTGCAACTGCTTTGGCCAGTTTTTGAAAAATTTGGTCTTGTTTGTTTCTGCTTGTTCAGTTGAGCGATTTTGACTTTGCTCTAGTTTAACTTCACAAGCTAGAAGCTCGTGTTTGGGAGGCTTGGCCCTTAGCATACCCTTTGTGTGTTCTTTCTTTCTCCCTTTTGGGTTATTTTGAGTTTACTTTGAATTCATTTGTGTGGACATTTTGTAACTTTAATTTGCATTTGATAATCCTGAATTTGTTAACCCCTTTTGTTTTACATCAATTGGGTTAAATTGTATTGTTTTGAAAAACTTACTTTTGTAATAAATCATTTTACATTCCACTTGTTTCTCTGGACACATTTTATGTTACCGCCCCTGGAGCCCTAGACCTTGGGGGCGTAAAACTTTTTAAAACCGTAAACATTGGTTACTAGTCAGCTTCTTCAGCTTATTGTTTTTCCACAAGGTATGTAGTTATTTTTAACATTTGTTGTGCAAAATTTGCAGCAATATTGGTTATATTTCAGCTTGTCAGATAAGATGAAAAGTGCATGACATTGTGCATTAACATTAAAACTTTCCTGACCTATTTCTGTGAGATACAGTTACTTGATTATGATGATGTTGGGCCAGACTAAGAGTTATTTGGTTTGTGTTTTAAGACTGCAGGAGGCCAAATGGCTATTTAACACGGTCCAAGCTGCATCACAAGATGATTGCCATTGCCCCTGTAGTTTCACTTTCCCATGTTGTAGTTTAGTTTGACCCTAACCCATATAAATATATCTATATGACACTTGTGCTGATGTTAAAGGTGGACATGTGATGTACAAGATGTGAGAACATGTAATTTCGATTTAGGAACCATGAAAATAAAGCATAATACCTGTTTTGTTTTGTGCTGACTTTCTCCTGTTGTTTTAATTCACATTTTGTGAATTGATATTTAGGTGTTTTACATTTCATATTATGAATGTAATCTTGATTAATTGCTCAGTTAAAAGAAAACTTCTTATTTAGTTCTCAAATAAATCCAGGAATACTTGTTTTTTAAACTAAAACATCAGTGTTGTCTAAGAAGTAATTACTTTCCTCAGTCATGAACTTTGCACAAACATATTACAGGTATGATTTGTACCAAGGACCTTTCCAACACTTAAGAATAACCAAAAATGGAATAAATCTAGTAACCAAGTTGTTTTTTGGAGCGCTGAGAGCTGTACCTGGATATTTCCCATCACTCCTGTGGACTCCATACGACTGGCCACATTCACAGTGTTTCCCCAGATGTCATAGTGGGGTTTCCGGGCACCAATCACTCCAGCTAGCACTCCTCCTTTATTCAGGCCTGTAGGAGAGGGTTTTTATGTTAAATGAAAGATCATAGAGTATGTAAGGTTTAATACTAATTGAGTTCTCAGGAGTGGTGTGGAAGTAAATTGAATGTTTAGCTGTATTATAAACTAATGAATTGGTCATATTTGTCTTGTAATTAAAGGAAGTGGAGGAGGACTACACTTCCTTTAACTTTATACTGTATAAAAATTACAAATCTTCAATGTTGTCTGACGAAAAGATGTAATAACATGTCTACAAAACTGTAAGGGTGTACTCATAAAACTTTACTTTAAAATTGTGTTACTTTTTTATGAGCAGAATGAAGTTCCCCTTGTGAATTTCACAAAGACAATGAGGAAATATTGATATCAGAATTTTCAATTAAAGGAGCACCCTTATAAATAAAACATTGAACATTTCCTTGGGGCTGAAAAATCTTTTTCTTTCAGCAAAGTTCTCTGTTTCTGTTGCGTCAAAGTGTTAGTCAGTGAATTGATCTGCTGACTATTCCTGGTGGAGTGTGAATAATTATAAAATAATATGATTGGAACTACTTACTATACATTTTGTTAAAAAAAATGTAAGTTTTAATTGTGTTATTTATTCTTAACGTTCTTTTTTGTATTAGTTATGTTTTACTGAAATTTTTTTGGTTACATTTGATTTACTTGTTTCTACTTTTGATTCTGTTAAAGTTTTCTATTCTTTTTTTTGATAATGTTAATTTCATTATCAAAAAAGGAGAAAATTATAGAGCAAAACTTTTTGTTTGACCTTTAAGGTGTGAAAACTGTGCTTTGAGAGCCATGGACTCATGAAGAAATGAATGTTACTCTGATCCCTATCTTGAAAAATGTTAAGGACTTACAGGGCACACAAAACACAACAGCCTATTAAATGCGTCCCACTAGTTCTTTGTGTCATTGTACACACTAATGTTAAGTATTTATTTACTTAACTATGTATTAATTAATTTATTTTTAACATCCCAGTTGTTCTGAGTTTATACTCTATTTGTTATATTTATATTAATTAGTTTTACTTCTGTGTAACCAGGTTGTTGTTGTGTTGCAGATTTCGGCCCAGGTCCCTCTTGAAAATGAGATATAGATCTCAATGGGGTCTTACATACAGGGAAAAATACATAATAATAATAATAATGAATTAAGATATATTTATTATTTTATTCAAAATCGGACTTGCCTTTGAGAGTTGCTATTTTAAAATTGTGTTGTGCTTTATTTGTGCACAATGACGTTAAAAGGAATTCTGATTCCAATTCTGATTATGACATGCATTTCTATACATCACGGAACTCTGAATGAAACTATGCTATTTCAGATTTGCAAACAAATCAGACCTTGTTTGCAAACCTTTGGCTTATACTCTACAACTCATGCTCCAATAATGCCTAGGTAAAGGAAAAGGTCGTACCAATGCGTAGCATGAAGTTGTTGAATGACTGGTAGTTGATGTTCATTAGTGTCACCTTCATGGCCAGAGCAAAGTCTGCCAAGTCTGCCAGGTGCTGCCAGCGCTCTCTGTCAGACTGCTCTTCCTTCTGTAGGACAGGAATACAATGCTGTAGCATAAGGATGATTAACGTTTGTGAAAAACAGATAACAATGAATTATGATGATGACATTCATAATAACTATATAAATATATATATTCTTTTATTGAGGAGGGGTGTTTGACCCTGTTACAAATTAAACTAAATGAAGCATTACCATTACCAAACTAAAAAAAAAAAACAGATTTAAGCTACAAGGGGGCAATGTTAACAATGCTAACATTGTTAACAATGCTAATATTGTTAACATTGTTAACAATGTTAATGTTAACAAAGACACCGTTTCCATTCACCAGTGACCCAAACATCACTTAAGTGAAATTAGGTAATCTGTTTACCTTCATGTACATGTAACCATCATTGACATCAGAGGTGACACCTGATGCTGCCATGTATGTGCTCCCAATGGTCTTGATCTTTGTGATGTAGCGAAATTTGGGCTCATCCAGTAGCTGACATTGATGCATATAAAGAAAGATAAGAACTTTATTAATTCCACAAGAAATCAAGAATATTTTCAGGGCCTGGGTTGTCTTGATTTGTTTTGGGACTTGATTCTAGCTTTAATATTATTCTGTGTTCATTAGTCTCTTTCTTTGACTAGATCAGCTTTGTCTGTTTAACCTTAGTTCAGTCCTTTAGTTTTATTATGTTTCTTATATGAAGCCCAGTGTAAATTCAATCAAGAAGACTCTTCATCTCACCTGCTCAGCTAATCACCTCATCAGGCTCCTCCTACCCAGCCATCTCCTCCAATCATCAGAGTTCGCTCCCTTCATAAAGATCAGCGTCCTATACACCTGCTCCTCAGTCGAGCGTCAAGCAAGCTGCTGCACAACCTCCATACAACCTTACGATCTGCCGGGTCCTCACTCCTTTTCATGGAGATCACTAGCTTATTTTTGTTCTTTTTAATCTATGCTCAAAAGCTCCGCTTGCACTGCTAGCACGGCCCGGG
>NW_015114897.1:40858-56736 GCF_001443285.1 Poecilia latipinna
GATCTAGATCTCAATGGGGTTTAGCTGGTTAAATAAAGAGAAAAAAAAATGCATTGGATTTTAAGCTGCTTTATTCTGGACTTTTCTTGGTCAGTTTTTTTGTTGCTGTGGTGAACTATTTGATCTGCAGTCTTGCAGAGACAACAGCATCACCATTCCAGAATTGGATGGTGAGCCACAGCTCAAAGGACCAAATAAACTGATAGATTGTGACCAAACTGGTCACTAACAATGAAACTTTGAATGAACATTGACAGATACATTGAGAAGTAATAAATGACACATTGGACAAACATTTGACACATTGAAAAGACTATGAATTATTATTTTTTCCAAAAGGGCTCAATTTTGTTTATTTGTAAACTGGGATCCAAATATCTCAATGACTTAATTCTCTTCTCTCACAAACTGTGTATGTTTTCCTCTGTTGTTGCTCAGACCTAGGCTCCCACAAATTCTGAATTTTCTGATCAGACCCAACATCCCCTACAAGTCTGTAGTATAGGTATTAGTCATTGAAGTAACTTACCTTACCTGTTATCTAATAACTATCAAGGATATTAGAAGTAACCTTCCTTAAGGGTTATGTACATTACATAACCCTTTAAATTTTCTTTTTTTAAATTGTGAATAAATGTTCCTTACAAACTAACTATCCCACATCTTAGGGACACAATACTTACACTATCAAAGTCTGAGATGATCTCGTTGAGAAACCGTAGACATTCAATGCCACCATTATTGATGCTCTCCTCTGTGTAAAAGTCAGAGAAGTTGGGAATTGAGGCAAACATGACACCAATCTCATCGTATGACTGGCTGTACAACTCCTGAAAAAAATAAATGCATAAATCAATTCAGAAGCAAGAAAAAGTGAGATTCCAATCTGTTATTTCCTGAATATTTCAAGGTTTAATTGTAAAATCAATTATTCCATTTTCTCAAACTTTTGCAAATGGTAGTATGGTAGTAACGTAACGTTGCAACCTTACATGTGAGCATGCGCTGGTGGGTATTACTATAACCCCACTAACTAGAACCAGCACCAATACATAATCAACATCAGCATACTACATGCCTCCGTTTTTAATTTAAAACACCTGCAACTTTTTATTTTTCTATTAATTAGAAATGTATAACCCAAAAGCTAACCAGAATCTAACTTTGCATAAATAACTTGCATAACAATATTAAACATCTATTCCTCTGCTATATACTTTGAACTGCCTTGTTGCTGAAATGTACCGTAGTATATAAATATACCTGACAGGTCCACAGTTTAGTATGTTTTGGAGTGACTCCTCTTCACAAAATGTCTTCTCATAAAGCCTTTATCTTTTCTGATCATCACTCTCAAATTTATTTCCCTTCCCCCTCGCCTCCCTCCCCCAAGTTTCTTTTATCACAGAGGGTCACCCTAAAGTCTTCACTTAACATACCCTAATTGAGCTGTAAATGGTTCAGAGCTCACTTGGGTGCCATGAGTCACTTGGGTTTTTTTATAATTCTGTAAAAAGTTGGACTTTTACTTTAGTTGTGGATTGATCAAAATTACCTAAGATGTTTTATATGCCATACAAGTTTAAAAAACAAAATTGTTCTTACTTAATTAGGGCAATCAATGTCAAATGTAACAGATTTGTTTAAAATAATTTTCTGCACATCAAGTTTTGCTTTACCTTTAGACCATTTAGAAATTTCCACAAATGGAAATGATGAACTGGATTTCTGATCTCAGGGGTGTGCACTGACCTGACGTTTAGAAAGGTAAAAACTAATTGTAACAACAAAGGTCTTACCTCATCCCTTTTCTTGGAACCCAGGAAGTGTCGAGCCACGTGTTCAGGTAACATGTTTGTTACGAGAGCTTCATTCCAGCGCCTCATTTCATATACTTTCTCCTTCTGCTCATGGACTTCTATCTTCCATAAGAAAAGCGTGCGAGCAAGCTTCTCCACCTTCAACCAGGACAGTTGATATAAGCATTATTAATTAATAATATTAATTAGCATCAGACATGCATAGAATTAAAAGCTCATAAGAGCTTGTTTTAAATGGCCAAAGCACTTCATAAATTTCACATTTTAATTCATCCATTGACATACACATTCATATGCTGATGGTGCTGCTGGATTGCGGCGACATCTGCCCTGGGACAGTCTGACAGAACCAAGGCTGCCATTCACCAGCACCACCAGGCCCTCTATTGTTGTGTCCTTCGCCAAGACACTTCAGAGGCTGATGGAGCAGGAACTGAACCGGTGGGTTTAGGAACTGAACTGGAACTCTTACTAAGACCGTCCTATTATGTTTACTTAATTTGTCAATATACACACTATATTGCCAAAATATTTGTTCACCCATTCAAATAATCAGAATCAGGTGTTCCAATAACTTCCATGGCAACAGGTGTATAAAATGAAGGACCTAGGCATGCAGACTGTTTTTACAAACATTTGTGAAAGAATGGGTCGTTCTCAGGATCTCAATGGATTCCAGCACGGAACTGTGATAAGGATGCCACCTGTGGAACAAATCCAGTTGTGAAATTTCCTCGCTCCTAAATATTCCACGGTCAACTGTCAACTGTATTATAAGAAAATGGAAGTGTTTGGCATGTTCAATTGACACAATTGAACATATGTCACTGAATAGTCAATCAGTTATGTGGGTTTGTCGTCCCACAGTAAATGCCCCTTACCTGGAGGACAAAGTTGCCAGGTCTACCATGAGCTACAGTCTGGCTACTGGTTTGCTACTTGCTTGCTATTAAATGTGATTTAGTGGAAAATAATCGGAAAAATGTTAAAAGTTATCAGTGGAACATGCACAAGACACCCTTTACCCAGAGCATTTAGAGCATTTACTTTATTCCATTGTCAAAACGGAAGTCTGGAAAAATGTAAAAGTTGGACAAATGCCTGCAGCTGACCTCATGAACAGCTGAATACAGTGATCAACGGTATTAAAACATGCTGGCATGAAGGTTTTCTCATCATTATATCATATGCTTAATGGTTAAATTACAGATCGATGCATCAAGCTTGGCCCAAAACAATAAATGTGTGCTGTTTCTTTGTAAAGCAGTAACTTCTCAGGCATGTGGTACAAATATTCATACATAGCCTGACATACGTGATCAAAACATAGTTCAGATACACACTATTAAGTAATTGCTCACCTGCTTGTTGCAAGTGCAAAACATGCATGATACAACTACGCTGAAGATGCATAGACATGACAAAAATTACGACTGGTCAAATATTTGGAAGATTTAAAAATACATATAATTAAATAGATGAAAAATATCCTCCAGCAAAGCCAGTTTTGAGCAGCAGGACAATAACTCCAGCACATCATCATGCTACATCTGGATGTTCTGGGTCTAAAGCCAAAAGGCTCAGATTATATTTGCTGCATATTCCAACAAACTGTGTTGGCAAAAAATGTCTCAGTGGGACGGCTAACCAGCGGAACTGCTGACAATATTTTTTGCAATAAAAACAAAATGAAAAACACCACGATTAAACGTTAATGTACTTGTTATTTAAGAAATAAAAACAAATTTCAACAGCCAACAGAGACCTGAAAACCATAAGTAGTCATTGATATTGAAGATAAAATAAGTAAAAAAAAAATAAAAAAATTGTACAAAAAATCAATTTCTCTGTGGTTTCTCTGTCATGTGATATGGAGCCTTCATAGATTTGATCAGATCTTGATGCTGTAGGTTTGTCTGTATATAAACACAGAGATGTCAGTCACAGATTGTCAGAGTTGGGTCCATCCTATGTAAATGTCTGGTGGGACCATGAGACGGGGAAGGCTGTAAAATGCCCTGCCCGGGGGGGGCAAAATTGTTTCCATTTCTATTTTTCTTACATGTTTTAAATATTATATTTCTTTTAATTAAATTAGAAACATTAGAATACTATCCAAATGGCTTTCTTCTACAATTATTATTGAAGGTTTCCTCAAATAAAGGCATTTGAAAAACCTTCAGTGCCTGTCGTGGCCTTCTAGGTTCCAAAACCAAACATTTCCAACAAAAGCCCTGGGTGGTAACATGTGGTTTGATTCTTGCCTCTTGCTTCATGTGAACTTACATGTCTGGAGAAGTAATAGAAGCTGACCATCATAATGAAGATCATAACTGTCATGGTGAACTTGGAGGGAACCATCTCTGAGCTGGAAAAAGAAAAGTGTCATTCTAAAATATCAAGGTGAAAACCAATGTTCCATTCCTAGTTAAAGGACGAATTGCTATTTATATTCCCTATTTCCTGCAAAGTGGGGCTTTTGTACAATGCCCCTATTTTGGTGTTCTAGCATAGAACTGGAGAACATACGATTTGTGTAACCCAGAAAATTGTCATACATCATAGGGTGTTGAAGCTCCCACATGTGCAACAGCTGAGTTAATGTTAATGCTTTCTTAAGGACTGCACTCCTCCGGTTCAGAGAATTTTCTTCTCTTTCCCAGTGATGGAAGAACAAAATTACATAATTCAGTTTTGCAGTCTGTCTGGGAGCTCTGCAGCTTACCTCTGGTCAACCATCCAGACAAAATGCATTTTTCTTATGTGGAGTCTGACAACTTTATATACTGTTGAGACGCTTTGCCAAGGTCGAGAAAGAGTCACAGGCTGTTAGACAAAAGGCCGATTGTAAAGAGTTGCATTTTTGACTCTGTTAGATGCTAAGGCCCATTCCTCAGACAACAGAAACTTATCAGGCCACAGAGACATGGTGTGATTTCAGGGAGTGTCTTCAGTCCATATAATCAGCTACCCTCCTCCTTCTCCTCAGACGCTGCACAGACTTTTTTAGAAACTCTTCTCGAATGTAATGGTAAAGCGTCTCCTTTCAGCAATGAAAGTGAAAAAAATAAGTAGTCTGAAAGATTTTGTTGGCTGATTTTATGCTCCATGTGTCAATATAAATTATGATTCATCAATTAGGATGAATCATACACACAACATACATAAGACGTAAGAGTATTTCCTAAGAACCTGACACTTTGCAGAGACTGTACTTATTTCTACTACTTCAAATAAAAGATAGTTGACTACTCTTGTGGAATTTGCGTTGCCCTTTACTCTCACAGAACGTTTTCTGTTTTCAGAAAGTTTTACCTGTATTCTTGGAAGCGAACCATGTCGTAGTGGTCAAAGATGTCTTTCCAACTGTAGATGTTAACGATGCCAGTTGTTGCTGTTATAAGTAGCATCAGCGTAAGCTTGACCATGTGACTGACCTGAACTAGCATGGTAGTGGCTATTAGTGCAAGCACTGCTATAAAGCTGTAATATTTAGGATTATTCAGGCATCCTCCAAGGCTGGACTGTGAAGATGAGGAAGAAAATGGAGCCGCTGTGGTGCTGCCTGAATCTGGGACTCCAGGTGTACAACTGAGCTAAATATCAAAGAGACATAAAGGGAAATCAATGGTTATTTCTAAATATTTTCTCTTTCAGAAATGATCCATTCAGGTTAGGATTTTAACATGGTTTTCTAATTAATGGCTGCTCTAGATGCACAGGAGTTTTCTCTGTAAACATGAATTTACAGAAATTACAAAACCCTCTTGTTTCTGTAGAAATAAGTCAAAGCCACTTACCATATCTAAAAGGTCTGCCATGGTTAAGATGAAAATAGCTGCAATGGCCCACGTATTTCGAGCCCAACGGGTGTGGTCAATCCAGATTGAGAAAGACACCAACTTTTTGGGAAAGACCTTAAATGAAAGGATATATTTAGTAAACTAAGCCAATCATTTGCAACTTATCTTTTTCATACCACAACAAACGGTACACAACTGGTTTCTTTTATTAGTTTTACACAATCTAGCTTTAATGATTAGTTTTGCTTCCCACAGCCTAGATAGACAAGAAGTTGAGGAGCAAAATATTCCATTACTGCTTTATTTTTACTTAGTTCTTTTTATTTAGAACTTAAAATTACAGATTGTATTTTGTTTTCTTCACACACCTCATCTTGCTTCCATACCCTACAGCCAAATGATAATGCTGCAAATGTCCATTGTCTTTCAATGTGCAGGTGGTCAGCCCAATGTCTTTCATGTTAGAAAGTCAACAGAATGTGACTCTCCCATGTAACACTGTGTGGAATCACCACAGCATTTGTGATTTGTTCTTTACACAAATCAAACAATTTTCCTTTTTTTGGAATGAGACTTTCTGCTACTTCTGTAATTCCGGTAAAATAAATGAGAACATTTGTATTTTGCAGACACTGTTGTGACATTTTTCCTTCTGCGGTGTTCTTTCAAAAAACAGTCAATGATTGTAAGGCAGCTAATTTGGGATGAGTACTGTAGTTTTGGGATCAGAGTTTACAATCAGATAATCACCTTGGGGTTGAAACCAACAAGATACCAAGGCAAGATCACTGCAAATGCTCTGGGTAAAGCATGTCAAGTGCATGTTCCCCTCCCCACTGCCAATGTTTAACCTTTTTTTTTTTTGGATTATTTTTCATTAAATTTATATAACTGGTGCGCATTCCTAATAATAACCCTGATAAAAGCCCACATTTTATCAGAAGTTAATTTCCTCTAGGTAAAGAGCGTGTAACACGGGATAAATTGTGTCCACTGATTGGTCAGTTGCTGACAAACCCACTGGACTGGTTGACAGGTGGCGTGACATCAATTTTAGTTTTTTTTTTTTTAATATCTTTTAGTATCATTTTTTTAATTAGAATTTTAAAATCTTTTTAAAAATCTGTAGAGGTTTTTTTAAAAAAATGTTTAGTTAGAGAAAACTAAGGGTAGACTGACATTCACAATCAGTTACGAGTACCTCTTAACTCTTGTGGCATTGCAGGCATGTAAAATTACAATATTTAATGCAGTATTGACGGTACTAAAAAGCCTTAAGCGCCATTTAGACTAAGTCTATATTTTCTGTTCTCATGAGATTGACTGGCTTACTTTGTGTAGCTTGTTGACCTAAACTGAGTTTGTGAAAGCATCTGTCAATATTTCCATATTGACCTGCCTGGTAAATGTCAGGAAATGACATGACTACACAAAATCAAAAGTATTACATAAAACCCAAACACCCCAAGAGTTATGTGGTATCCAAAGCTACACTTTTATAGATAGATAACAATAGTTTAATAAGTTATGTTAGTGTATGATGGTGTAGAAATAGCTTTGTAACTCACTCCTGGAAAGATAGCCGCAAGAGAGCAGATTGTCAGGATAAACAGCAAAATCTCTCCTACTCCAAAGGTGATGTAGTTTATAATGAGCCTGTTTAAAAACAAACATACCAGATAACATTTGGGACCAAGAGCAGTTTGTCAAAAACATTAATGAAACTTTTTCACAATTATTTTTTTATCTGTGTTATGAAGTGCTATGGGAAATGATTTTGGTGTAAAACTGACCTGTGGTCTATGAGTGCCTCCATTACTGTAGTAAAGAGAAGAACAACACAGGAGCAACAGAACGCAGCACCACTCTGCTTCTCCTTCTCAATAGAATAACGAACCTCTAGGTCTGGATCCACAAACCTCAAAGAAAGTCTGTTGGTGTGTTTTCCCTTCAGACTGTCAAGACATTAAAGTTCAGGGGTTATAATGAGAGCCTTTACATTTTTGGCATTCTCTGATATTTTTTTAACTATTCTAAAAAAATGCACATCTGTTCTCTAATATGCTTCCATGTTTTTTTATGTGGGTGTCTATTGACTCAATCCCAAAACTGAATCAGGTTTTATGTCTTGTGGGTTAGTCAGGGAGTTGTCCATATACATTTCATGAATTAGATCTGTTTTGGTGTAAAATGTCGAGATTACATTTGTTCTGAATTGGCACTATGCAAAAATGAACTATTTTAAATTAAGCTTAATTCAACAAAATTTTATTTGGTTGCATACTATGAGAAGGTTTATCTCAGAAAACACAATATGACTAGCATGCCTCTTTGTAAGCCAGTCAATTACCTGGCAAGCATGAATGCCTATAAATGAATACCAGGAAATATTTGGGCTATGCCAGAATTATTTCTAAATCTAGATTTTTTTTCTTATGGGGCAAATAAATGACTAATTAACTTTCATAAACTAAAAAAAGAAAATATTTCAAACTTAATTGAATTGCTTCAATTGGTAACAAGTAATTCAATTATGTTTATCCAACTTAATTCATTAAGTTAAATTAACAAACTTAAGTCAGTCTTACTCAAATCATATGGCTTACTTCAAATAAAAAGTAAACTAATAAAGGATTTTTTGGCTCAGGCTGCCTTTATTTGAGAGCAGTTAGACAGGAAAGTGGGTAATGAAAGAGGGGGAAGACATGTGGCAAAGGTCATCAGGCCGGGAGTCGAACCTGTGACAGCGCCTCCACGGCATGAGGGGTGGTACAGGATCTGTTCCTGGTGAAGCTTGTGTCATGATGTCAGACGTCGGATACAAACGTGGCTTTGCATTTAATTGTTTCAAGTAAAGTGAAAGTAAAAAGTTCCTTTAAGTAAAAAAAAAAAAAGTAACTTTTAAGTTAATTCAACACAAAAAAGTAAGTTAAGTAAATTAAGTGAGATTAATGTCCATAACATGAACTGCAGCCCAAACACTTTTTAGAGTGTAGGCTTATAAATAATTTAGACTTTTTTTTCATTCTTTTGTAATGTTCCCTAATATTAGTGTGTCGTAAAGTGGCTTTATGTAGATATTAAAAATTAAAGGAGCCAGTTCTCAATCACGGCAAAGTTGCTTAAAGTTTAACTGGTTGCTGTGTTTAAGGTTCTTATCTTCCTTCTGTCAGCACCACATGAAGAGAGAGACATTGAACACTTTGTTTTGTGTAAAATAAAAAGCACATTATGACTTCACTCATCTCTCAACTTCCCACCGCTCTTCCAAACACAGACAGGACTCTAGTACAAATTAGGACTTACACTTTTACATAAACAATATACCATATTTTCCGGACTATAAGCTGCTACTTTTTACCTACGCTTTGGACCATGCGGCTTACATGTGGATTTTTCTTCAACCACCAGGGGGCTCTTTAACAGGAAGTGAATCATTGTAAGTCAAAATTGGAAATAAAAGAAAAAAATGCCCATCAAGACAGAATTAAGTTTT
Organism: Poecilia latipinna; assembly: GCF_001443285.1. Classification (NCBI taxonomy): domain Eukaryota; kingdom Metazoa; phylum Chordata; class Actinopteri; order Cyprinodontiformes; family Poeciliidae; genus Poecilia; species Poecilia latipinna. The sequence goes on from NW_015114897.1 coordinate 49,978, forward strand.
AATAGGGAATTTAAATTTGAGAATGTTGTTGATCAGTTAAATAGCATTGAGGGGAAAAAGAAGATTTTTTGTTTTTTAAATAATACTGGGATCGTTATGAGAATTTGAGGTATAGATATTAGGATCCAATAGATGGCAGTAGTGCAACAATAATGGAAATAATGGATGCAAGCTGCCGTTAAAATCTGAAGAAGAAAAAAAGCGCCCATTTTCATTTAGCACATGCTAGCAGCCGACAGTAAGGAGATTTTTCTCTTCAAACTCATAATCAGTTCAGTTAAATCTAAACTTGTCAACTTTTTCTTTTTCAACCATAATAAATGTGATATTCAATCGACCTGTTATGACTCAGATGTTGGCTGTCCTCTGCTGTTGCTGCATCGCTGTGGAAAACCTGGAGCGGCAGAGAAATCTGTGGCTTATAGTTCGGTGCAGCTTATAGTCTGGAAAATACAGTAATTTAGAACTAAAGCATGTCATTTCAGCTTCAAATATGCTCAAAGCAGACTTGCACATGATTGCCTTGGGATATATCAACATTTGCTGCAACAGACTGGCAACACAACCTTTAGCAGAGCATTTTCATTGAAACTACAACCAGTATAGATACAACAATGGAAGAATATATAAGATGCGCTTATTTAGCGGTCAGGAAAGAATTTTGGGGAATCAGTTTTCTGACTGGAAGAAAATGTCAGTATCACTGGTCATTTCTGGTTCAAAAGGAAAAAATTGACACTTACGCTTGAACTGTTTCTCTCTCCAACAGAGCCTCATTAAGCAACTTGTTGAGCTCTTGCTCATTCTCTTGGGCATCAATCACCCGTTCAGCCAGGTCCCGCAGTCGGAGCCTCCTCCGTGGATTTGGAAAAGATGGGTTCACTACCTGCAGTCCCAGAAAAATAAAAACAAAATTGTGTGCTATTGTTATTGTTTCTTTGCTGGTTTATTCATTACATAAAGTGGTATTCTCATATTATAGACCTACCTCTATAATAAGGTTTTTTTCCTCTCTTGCTCTCAAAGGCGAACGCTTTTTTCCTCTGGTCCCTCCCTGCCCTTGCCTGTCTTTTTCTATATTTTTGGAGCCTTTCTTTTCACATCCTCCAAATCTACAGATTATGGATCTGGTCAACCAGTCTCTCAATGCAATTGATCAAATTTTCTCAACGAGAAGACTGAGCACAGGAGAGCCCTAATGTCCTACGTGGACACACCCGGCACGATTCACCCTGGATTTATTCATGATAACAGGATTTCTGCTGTTTGGAGCTTGTGGATTCCTGGATTATCGACAAATTTGTGACGGACTTGGCCAAACTAGCAAATACTCAGACTGTTGGTGTGGACAGAGACGCAAGTTGGATGTGAGTCTTGCCGAGACTCGCAGCCCAGCTGAGGACTCAAAACTCACTAACGGAATGGAATCGATCTTGGAGAAGTTGCTAGTTTCAGCTCAGTGGAACGACCAAACTAATTTGGATAATTGGGAACTGAGATGTATTGAAGGGACTTTAGGAAGATTGAAATTTATAATCTACCCGACCTAAGACATTCTGTATCTGAATAGTCTTTTCCCGTGTGGCCTTGGAAGGGCTGCATATTTCCAATCTCCTTGAAGATATGTAAACGTAACACTCCTTCCCACCTCACCCCCTCCTGTATCCATGGAGCTGTGGAGCTGAGCGCTCCCAAGAACATTCCTCGATGATAACACCTTTATCGGACTTCTGCCGGGAGCCTGAGCAATGTGGTTTCATGATCCTTTGATGGTACCGCCTTCACTCATGTCTTTGTTTTGCCCTTTGTTTTGTCTGAATGTTGCCATTTCTCCTAAGGTGTCCTTTTCTCTTTTTTATTTTATTTAGTTTACCTGTTAGAAGCTGTGGAGTACTCTCTATTTAACCCAGAAAAGGAATTAGATTAGTAACTCTTTAGCTTATTTTTTCAGAAACTGTAGCGTACTCACAACTTAGATGCAGCGACCAGAAGCCCAAAGGACACTTTTGGATGATTGTCAATATGGATTTAGAGCCTAAACATTAACTTCAATGGCCAAAATACAACCAGTAGAAGATATAGAAAATGTAATGATAGAAAACAATATACTGTGGGAGTGTTATATAGACATAAAAAGTATTTGACACGATAGACAATTAATTACTTTTACATAAATTAGAGAAATATGGTGTATGAGGCATTGTAGTCTTGGATAAAGAGTTCCCTGCATCAAAGGTATCAATATGTACAAATAAGTATCATACATTCTGATTTACTAGAAGTTACCTGTGGAGTCGGTAGTGGGTCCTAAACTTTTATTTTACTTTACATTAATGATATATGAAATTAATTTAAGTTGTTAACATTTACTTTATTTGCTGATACTATCACACCATATTCATCTGGTAATAGTTCAGACCAGGTTCTCACATGCATAGTAGGAAAAAATATAAAATTTATCAAAATATCAAATATTTGACCTGACTGCTTACCCTTGTGTCCAACTCTTCTGGTTCTTCAGGTGTGTTGCAGGCTGCCTCCACGCTGCCGTTACACTCTGTTGTGTTGATTAATAGTGGGGAATTTCCATTAGAAGAGGTTACTGACAGCTTCTGAGAAAAAAACAAAAAAATGGGTCTTCTGTGATTATGAGTGAAAACTTACCAACTATATATATATATATATATATATATATATATATATATATATATATATATATATATATATATATATATATATATATATGTGTGTGTGTGTGTGTGTGTGTATGTATATAGTTCTAAAACCTTATTTCACGCCTTTTTCAAAGAAAAATGTTTAAACGTTTTCAAAATTACATCTCTCTTCCGTCCTGTCTTCTTGTACATACTGGTGATGACAACAGTGAAAATGTTTGAACATTAACATACTTGCTGTGAGTGTCTGGATGTTTAACTAACCACAGGACTGATTCCATTTCTTCCCAGGGGATCTTTAGATACCGTCACCAGGTAGGTCTCAATACCTCTCTCTCTCAGATAGTCACAGCGATCGCCTCCATTTCCTGGCTCCACATTGAACTCTCCATGAAGACACTCCATGGTACTTTGTGAGATGTGAACACGTCTAATCCAATAGCACAAAAGAATGAAACATCAGATTTTTGTTTTTAGTTATTGTTTTTGTTTTGTTTGTTTTACCAGCAGCCCTGCAACAGACTGGCGACCTGTCCTGGATGTACCTCGCCTCTCGCCCGGAACGTTAGCTGGAGATAGGCACCAGGACCCCTCCCGACCCCACTGAGGGACAAGGGTGTTCAGAAAATGGATGGATGGATGGATGTTTTACCAGCCCAAAAAACATTTTTTGGAGAGAAAATTGCCTTTTGGTGTCTGGTGTGATTAAAAAAAACTGCCCATTTTTGTATTTTAGTACACCTTTATCAAATTGAAGAACTTATACAAATCAATTTGCATTATATGGCTTTTCCCCCCCAACTTTTAACATTATGTTCTCTGTTCTCTTATGTTCTCAGAAAGCCATCCGAACTGGCTTTCTGTTAAGCTGTGACATGTTGAGGATGGTGTCACAGCTAGTGTGTCCTTCTACAGATGACATATTTGCCCTTGCCTAGTGCTGTCTCCATTGGCTGAACTTTTCCTCTCTGTTGCCTTTAAACTGTCTCAGAGCTCATCTGTCAAGATGTGTTTCTCTCACAAAGGAGACATCACTCCTAAAGGTGACACCACTAATGGAGTTCCTACTAATGATACATTCTGACTTCTCTATAACATAGAAAAGATTCCAGGATCAGAGCTTCTGTTTTTTTGTGTATCTGCTCTGTCTTCTCCAATCCCCATTCGGTAGCTCATACTGAGTCAGGTTCTGGTTCTGCTGGAGGTTTCTTCTTTGGAAAGTCAACAACACATTGCACAGGACTGTCCATGGGATTGTTGAAGCATTTACTTCAGGAGGAGCGAACGCTTCAAGTCAATGACTTGATGCTCTGCTGGGTTTCCAAAAATAGAATTTTCCTCTAAGCTAATTTGAATAATAAACTAAGCTTAATGCACTGATTGATAACTAGAATTGATTGGATTTATAAGAAATTTAATTGAAATGCCTTGTTTTTTGCCAAGGTAGGCAGGCAAAACACCACACACACTGTCTGCTACCTGGCCTGAACAGTGAAAACTGGGATTCTTCCATAAAGACACCTCCAGATGTGCCAGACTATCAAATATGAGCATTTGCCAACTCAAGTCAGTTACAGCGACAAACTGCAGTCAGGTTGAGACCTCGTTGAGGACAATGAGCATAGATAAATCTTGTTTTTTTGTTTGTTTGTTTGTTTTTATTACCGGTATGTATTTTATAATCTGCTTGCTTTTATGTCAAGGTGACCTTGGGTGTCCAGAAAGGCGCCTACAAATAAAATGCATTATTATTATTATTATATGACCTTCCGAGATGGTTTCTGACAGTTTGTGCAGAAATTCTTTGGTTGTGCAAAGAACTGGTTGTGTTTCAGCAGCTGTCTAGGCGGCTGATCTCAGATGATCCTGGAGGTGAACATGTTGGATGTGGAGGTCCTGGGCAGGTTTGGTTATTTCTGCGTGGTCTGTAAATGTGGGGCCGGTTGATGTACTACCAAATTCTCAGAAAGGCCTTTAGAGACGGCTTATGGGACAAGAATGAACATTCAGTTCACGGGCAGCAAGTTCTGCTTGACATCCCTGGAGTCAGAATGCCAATCGCATACTCCCTCAAAACTTGTGACATCTGTGGCATTCAGGTGTGTGATAAAACAACATATTTCAGAGTGATCTTTTATTGTGGCCAGCCTAAGGGACACCTGTTCAATAATCATGGTGTCTACTCAGCATCTTGAGCTGGAATGGATTACCATATCTATGCAAAGGAGAAGTGCTCGCTATCTCAAATTTAGACAGATTTGTGAGCAATATAGAAAATGTATCAAAAATGTTTTAGATCTTTGAGTTCATCAAATGAAAAATGGGAACAAAAACAAAAATTTTGTGTTTGTTTTTTTCTTGAATGTAGATGGATTTGTTTGTGAAATTTGTGCCATTCACTACAAAATGCTGTCTTAGTGGAATGCTCAGGAGAAAATGTCACGGTCAGACAGTGGGGAAATGGGAGGTTGCCCTGTCAATACATTCTGCCACAACCAGCCCTTTGTGGACATTAATGCTCTTGACATGACCTGAAATGAAAATAAGTTTGACACCCTCGAGTTATATGAACAGAACTTGCTCTTACCCTGGAATGCCTCCTGCTTCCATTTTGTTGGCTACTGTGACATCCGTAGACCAAACATCATACTGCCAGCGTTTCTGTCCCAGCACTCCTCCAAGTACTGTTCCACTGTGAACTCCAACCCTCATATCAACATTGGTTTGGGTTTTTTCACGAACATACCTAGGGTAGTTTCACAAAAATGTATGCTAAATAAAAGGCAACACAAGGTCCCCTTAAAAGAGAAAGTTCCTGTACAAAAGCTTATTTTCTTACATCTAAAAACTGAAAACAGCTAGAATACATTTTGAACCAACAATGTATAAAAGGTAATTATTTCTTAAACACAGAGATGACAATGCACATTAGAGAATATGGAAGAATTAGCCATAAAGGGTAGTTTTCATCTGTAATCCTTCAGTGTAAAAATTATAAATATAAAAGCAGTGTACACAAGTTAACAAGAATTTTAAACAAAAATTTGTCAAACATATCATGTAACGAACTTACAAACTAATTAACTAATTTCAGTACTGGTTATATACACATTCCACCAGTATTTTATTCCATAGAGATTTTAAAGGTGTATTTTAAAGATACATACACTTTTATAATCACGGTTTTAGGTTAAATAGAGACCAAACTTCTCTCATTTTAGGTTAGTTAGAATTACCAAAATTATTTCTAGTTGCAAAATAAATAAAATTGGTTTCCATGGCAGCATTGAACAGATGCAGTGGCTTGGAGCATCTCTCACTGCCTTGTTTTTATTTGGTTTTAATTTTTATTAAAATGACTAGGATCATCAACAGTTAAGATCTTTTCCGCATTGGATTACGGAGTGAAGAGTGCATAATCGAGGACTTTATACAGATGCACAACAGCCAGCATGTTTGGCAAGGGATCCAGCACATCACCAACTTCAGATCAAACAACACCACCAAAATCTCTGGGGGATGCTTCACTGGCAGAGGAGATCATTCATTTCTTTGCCCATTTTGAGGCCGAATTACTGTAGCTGTCAATTCCTCCTCAGCCTGACCATCACTGAACAGAAGGTATGGAGAACCCTGAGGGTAGTGAACTCTCGGAAAGCTGATGGACCTGATGGTACTATTAGAGGAAAATCTGTAATCTAGTTCTCTGGTGGTTTTTGATATGTTTTCGGTTTCTAACGCCAGTTAGCAAAAATGATTCACACTACCCATCATCTGTTAGGGATCTATATTAAAAATATAAGGGTAATAGAGATGCCATCCTGTGTCACTGAATGCATGTCAGCCTGACCAAAGTGCTGCATCCTAATCAATTTCTTCAATGATCTCTTTAAGCTTGGAAAGAGTCAATAACTTTCCATCAGAGTGATCAATATAACACTGAGGGCAAAGTCACCAACAAAGTCCTTTATAGATGGACAGATGACTGACATGAAACAGCACCAGGTCATTCCTATACAGTATTTGGCATCACTGAGAACCACCCTGATATGGAAAAAACTATATATATATATATATATATATA
>NW_015114897.1:61660-67257 GCF_001443285.1 Poecilia latipinna
GAGAGAGAGAGAGAGAGAGAGAGAGATATTATATTTTAAAAGACCACACCAATCCCAACATGCCCGGTCACTATGCAGCCACAGAAAGCTCAGCAGGAACACAAACCAGCATCACCTGATCAGAAGCCCAGAGGCATTATAGAATTACACTGAACAGAAAACGACCATCTCTGATGTTTACGTTAGAATCAATTCATTAGCTCCCAGTCTTAAGTATTTCCTAATTTTACTAACCAATAAGTTTGGTATAATGTGAAAATGACTTTTACTTGTTATTACTAGATAATGAGATAATTTACTTATAAAGGAATTGTTATACTGTCATGTGGCTAGCTATCAATGCTCGAGATCAACATCTTGACAACAAAACATAAAACAAAAGTGTAAGAGTCAAATCAAAACATTTAAATTCATGGAATTTTCTTAATTTTGTGTTGTAGAAACATCATGTAGAATAAGCCAGAAAAAGTATTCCAATAGATGGAAATTAAAATCAGTAACTTTTTGCACTTACGAGATGGCATCCACCATTGCCAGGCCCATCCTGATGGAACAGGCAGCATGGTCTCCCCTGTATTCTGGAAGTCCACAGATGCAGTAATAGCAGTCTCCCAGGATCTTGATCCTCAATTGATGATATTTCTGACAGAAATGTACACTGAGCTTAATTAAACAGAGAAAGAGAATACATATACACACACACCTCTATCTGTCTGTCTGTCTAAGTGTTTGGAGATAGACCCAGATTACAACATACACAGGCTTTTTAAACATCTTTTGGGGTTGGGGGGGAGGGGGGGTTCTCTACATTCTCTATTGCTACAGCTAATGTGATGTAAAATCTCCTTGTTTTCTGTAAAGGAAAGTGTTTTCTCTATTTTGTTTGAAAAATGAAGTGGAAGTCTTTATCTTCCCCAAGATTTAAAATCTCTGCTGATCTTCTGTTTTGGACATGTCTTTTCTTCTGTAAAATGAAGAGTCTTTTTGTTGTTCTATTAGCTTGAGTTACAGTTAAGTCCAAAACATGAACATACCTGGCTGATTTTGAGTTAAAGCAGTCTTTTAATTATAATATTTGTTTCAACAAATTTGAGAACATCCACCATACAGTCTGGACTGGAATGAGAAGGATAATCTGTGGAAAGAACTACAGATAAAGGTGATGGTGAGGAGGCCCCTGCCTTTCCAGCAGAGGCATTCAGAGGTCTCTTTGCTGGTTCCAACACCTGCAGAACTTTGTGTTTCCTCAGGACGACCTCCAGGGGGTCTGCCTAAAATGTGCCCCAATGAGACAACTCCCATAACCTCTTTGTGGAATCCTCCAACCACACAGCCATCCTCCATAGACTCTTAATTGGATCCTCTGGTCATCCATCTGAATTCCATTGACTTCACCCTCCTGAACTCTGCTTATGTTTTTGTTGTTTCTCGCCCTCCTTCTGTGGCTGCCCACATGTTGGTTGCCTCATTCTCTTTGTTGTTTCTGATGAATCCATTAATCTTTACATACTGCCCTGTACAGTACTGAACGATGGCTAGTGCCCTTCCCCAGCAACCATTACCAAATGGTAAACAACCGGGGACAAAAATAGACTTTACACAGACTCATTGTGCCCACTGCTGAAAAGTTTTTTTTATCTTCCAGAATCCAGTTATCAAACTGAATGTTTCCTAAGTATAGGGCTTCACATTTTCAGGGAATTCTCTCAGTAAAGATGTTATTTAGGTAAACACATATCTGCTCCCATAATACTTTAATCACCGGACAACCCCAGAAGATATGATTTGCCCTATTTGATCCACAGAGTCTCCAACAGGTGTCTCCGATCCCCCGATGTCTTTTCTGGAGTCACAAAATATTAAACCGTGTTTTTCCAATAGAATTCTCTCCGTGTGTTGGAGATCAAGATCATCCAGTGTAATTCGTTGATCTGTTCCCAGCTGTTCCCATGAGATAGATCTATTTCCTTCTTTTATCCACTTGTTTCTTATGTAGTTTATGTCAACTTGTTTAGAAGATAGAATACCATTAAAACATCCTGGTTTAGGGTGCTGTGGTGGCGCAGGGATGAAGCTTCTAAGGCCTCACTACGTGTATTGAGGCCTTAGTCCTCATGCCGGTGGTCGCAGGTTTGATTCCCAGCCTGGCGACATTTGCTGCATGTCTTCCCCCTCTCTCATAACCCTCTTTCCTGTCAAGCTACTTTCAACTAAAGGCCACTAGAGCCAAAACCTTTAGAAAAAAGTCCTGGTTTGTTTTTTTTCCCCAATTGTCATGTATATTTAGTTTGAAATAGGCCCTAGCTTACAGATATCTGAACAAGTCATCCTTTTCCAACCCATTAGATTTCTGAAGTTGCTCAAAACTCTGAAACACTCCCTTCTGGGTAAAGGTATAGTAAGTGGCTAATCCTTTTTGGATCCATCCTCTAAATTTCCCATCAATCTGTTTTAGTTTAAAAGCTTAATCAAAGGCACACCATATGAGAATTTTTATCTGAACATCTAATTTTCAAAGTTAAACTACCTTTCTCCAAGAATCCAGCATTGTGTGTAGCATTACTCAGCCCCTCTTGTAAATCCTTGTCCATTAATACTGATATTAAAGATATTCCTTCCACTGTTGTGCCTCCCATATCTTTTTATCTTGCATCATAAGATGGAGAACATAGACAAACCACTGGTCTTAACTGAGCTGACAGGTAACAGACCATTGGTAAGGGTAGGGTAGACCAGTACATTGGGAAGACCCAGTCCACCTTTCTTTAACTGCAGGGTTCTGTACCTCACTCTAGCCTTTTTACCCTGCCAAATATACTGAGATATTAATCTGTCCCACTCTATGAATAGCCTGTTCAGCCCCCTCTGGAACACCACAGATCCTGACATTCTCTCTCCTAGATCGTCTCTCCAGGTCCACCAGCTTATCCTCCAGACTCCTGTGACTTTAGCAGCTCTGCTACCACTTCCTCCATGTTTTGGGTTCGCTCCTCCGTCTCCTCCAGCTGCTCCTCTACTTCACTAATCCTTGTGTTTGCTTTTTGTAAATAAATAAATGCATAAATAAATCTACATTGATTGATACCATGCAACCCTATTGATATTTTAGACTGACTGTAAAGATGAATTTTGTGTGGAATGATTGGTTATGCCAAAACAAATTTTTTCAAAAGCTACAAAAAGTTATTGCTTGCTTACTGAACTCAAAGATTTGTATGTGTCCTGAAAATGGCTTACATAATTTCAATTCAAGTAATGTTATTAAGCACTTCACATAAAATTACTTGGAGTTTATTTACTGGTCCCGTATTTCTGTTATTTTATTTTATTTTATTTTTTTTTTTTCAAAAATTTCTGACTTTTCTTAGCTTTGTTGTATAATAAGAACAGTTATTTCTTTGAGTGCCTATCTGTTTTTTAATAATGTATTTCATTTCCTCCATTTTATAAAACAAAAATGTCTCTGCACCTTGTAACAAAGTGTGAACACCATGTAACCTACCCACCTACACTTTTGGCTTTTAACCCAGAAGATAATTTTATTAAAATTTGTATTATTTCCTCATTTTTATTTTGTGCATTTTATATAGACTTTCTCTTTAATTTCATTGTTTTTTTTTATTAACTTTTATATTCTGCAATTAGATCAGAGCATGCTATATATAAAGTGATTTGATTAAAAGTTGCCTTGCTACTATGATAAAGACTGAATATGGATGAATTAAGGCCAATTAATATAAACAATATTGTATAGTGACATTAATTTTGGTAAGTCAAACCGTTAAAGCAATGTGCATCAAAATATGGATTAGTCTGGCTAGAATTTTGGCTAGATAGACTTTCTGCAAGTCAATCAAGCACAGCAATTATTGGGAGTTACATTAAAAAAATAATCTAATGTTGCACTCTCATGCTTCCTCTGCCCCTGTAATTAGAAGTTTTACAAACCAGTCAAAGAGGAGCAGGACATATTTGATTAATCAGTGATATTTAATCTGTAAGCAGAAACATAGTATGAGAAAAAAGCACAGCAAATAAAAAGAACATCAGGCTGGCTTTTTTTTTTTTTTTTGGAGGCGCACAAAAGTGTAGTACTTTATCTCAATGTAAAGAGAAATTATGGTCTTAACTTAAACTGTTTTCATAAATTAAACAAAACAAATCTCCAAGGCTGTATGAAAGCAGGTAACTCACAGCAGCCAGCTTGTCAAAGCGAGCAAAGAGCTCATTGAGCAGCTTCACCAGCTCCTGGGCACTGCAAGATGACGACAGCTGGGTGAAACCCACAATATCTGCAAACAAAATACTACATGACAACAAGACACACAAGACAGCATGTTACTACAACATGCTGCTCCAGAGCACAAATCTCTGAATATTTTTACACTTTTTTTAGAATTAAAAACATTTATGGCATGATAATACAATATTTAATAATAACTTATGGGATTACTTGTTAAATGAAATAATGTTTATAAGTAATCCATCTTCTTCCTATCCTATCTAACTCTTTATCACAGATATAAACAGTAAAAAAAAAAATTCCATTTCATAAGCCACTGGAGTGATGCATTATTGAAACTAAGAAGTACAGCTAAGACATATGGAGCTAAAACAGTCTCAATATTCACAAGTGCACAATGCATTTTTCCCACACGCACAGAATCAGATTTATGAATGCACAAAACAACTCAAATGCACAGAATGATTCATTTTTGCACAAACAACATTTACAAATGCACAGAAGGATTAATACTTAAATCTTTGATGCAAACACAAATACATCTTGACAGGGGTGCTGTCATGAGGTGCCGGTTTGTGAAGGTCACAATGAACGCAGGTCTAGGTTATGTAGAAAGTGATGATGAATTTAATGATGAAAGTAGCTCAAACAGTCCAGATCAGGCAGCACAACAGAGACAAAAAGCACACAGCTAAATACCGGTAGCAACTGACACAAAGACTGAACATGGAGCAAAGTAGTCTCAGGACTATACAGTTCGACTGAGAACTACTGACGACAACCGACAAGCTACATACAACTAGGATCTGACAACAGACAAAGACAACAAGTGGACTTAAATACACTGGAAGGGTGATCAGGGAACGAGACACACCTGGGAAACAATTAACGGGGAGGACAGGACATCACAGAGACCCACAGGGAACAGGATCACAACAAACACAGAAAAAACCCCAAAATAAACAGAAAACTCAAATCCTAACAGGCGCGGTATAGAGGGGGAAAGCGATGACAATTCTAGGGGCCCTGACTAACAGGGGGCCCTCCACAATTTAATGATTTATTTTTTGTTCATATACATTAAAAATAACAATAAAAAAATCAGGGCCTTGTCAATAACAAAATTGATCATATTGTATTTTCGAAGATTGTTTTTAGCAGTAAAAATTTAATGCTCCCACTTCCAGATCAAAAAACACTCATCCATATTTGCCCTGAACCCCCCTATCTGCGTTAAATGGTTCGTTCCTGCTTGGAGCTTCAGAGTGACGCTGTTAGCAGCAGTCAGTGGAAGACAAGAACTTCTGTTTGTACATTTCAAAGTGAGCATTAGCAGGTGGACTAACTATGTTAA
>NW_015114897.1:71556-103537 GCF_001443285.1 Poecilia latipinna
GGGGGTAAACAAATTTTTTTGTCAGGGGGGCCCACGATTCCTGGCAGCACCCCTGGATCTTGATATAAATACTAATTCTGGCCTGTGGGCTTTGTGTGTGAATTTTGAGATTCTTCCAAGTGGCTCAATCCACAAATGTCTTTTTTTAAACAGGGAATGTTCAGCAACCAGTCAGATACAGAGCTTTTGGAATGGGTTAATGTGACTGGCTTATACAAAAGTTACCCAAAGTGGGAAAAAAGTGCATGAATCATCCTCTGCATGTGTGGATCATTCTGCACATTTGTGACTTGTTTTGTGCATTTGTGATGTAATGAAGAGAGCTTCAATACTGGGACTATTTTACTTAAGTCACTGTATAGCACTTTAAAAGCACTTTTTGCACTTTATTAACAAGCAGTTTATTTAGCACTGCACTTCAAGTAGAAATTTGCACATAACAATTTGCACACGAGAAGTTTTAATTGTATTTATGGAGTATTTTAGTAATTAGCATGTAGCCTTTTGTTCTGGGCTCTGCACAGCTGCTCCTCATTGAGAAGTGAGCTGGTTGCCTGTGGAGGGAGGATAATTGTTACTCAGAGCAATGAGCTACTGGTGGGTAAAACTGAGCAAATGTTTGTGCATAATCTGTTAGGTGTGGAGTGCTGATATTAAGTGACTCGCCTGTCTTTTCTGTGTCCTCTCCAGGGTGTTTGGACAAATACTACCCCAGGGGTCCAGACACCATTTACAGGTTCCGGGAGAGGCCATTGAAAAGTGGGGGGAAAAGGGGGGGTCATATATGGGTTTCTGTGGTGGCTTCATTTGGTGTAAGATAAAACATAAAATATTTATATAAAGTAAATGGAAATGTTTGTGTTTAGTAAAAGGTATTTTATTTAAATAGATGGAGATTGGTGAATTGAGATCCCCCTGTGAATTGGAAGTGGTTTGGTCCGTCACAGCTGAGACTATTTTAGCCTGCAGTTTCACCTGTGAAATGTTTTGTTGATGCTGTGAGAAGAATAAACCCACTGCTGTTTCCACCTGACTCTGCCTCAAGTAGTCTTCCTCACTGTAAACTCCAGCCGCAAAAGGCTGCCTTGTTGCATGTGAATATTGAGACTGTTTTAGCTCCATACTATGATTAAGTGCACAAGATTTATAGGCAATATCTCTCAATAGAAGAATGTTTATGCCTCTAAATAATTTACTCATGAAAAAGCAACTGAAACTAATTACTACCCTAGGTCTGTTGCATGAATGTGGAAATAATAGCAAAGTTTAAAAATAAATTGCAATTTGTATACTTAAATTAAAGGTTGAATCATTGAACTGACACAAGTCAATATGTGCAGTAGGTCTATTTCATCAAGGGAACTGCAGTAGTTGTTAAAATATTAACATAATAGCTACACATTAGCAATTTTGTATTGCAGGACACATGGTTGGTACTGAATACATGCTGAGAAAGGTTCACAAAATTTTGACTTTTCATTACTTTATCAGCTGCCCTTGGTTTTATAGATAGTAAACCCTAATAGCGTCTAGCAAGACACTGGAAGTACTGCCAGTCAGAAGAACATGATTACCAGATTCCATTTATTATCGCTACTGCAAATAGCTTTTTACCAATTGAGGGTTTTTTTCCCTTTTCCTCTAGGAAGAAAATTAATGCTTGATTTTTAAAAAATAAACAGAGTATATTATGTGCAAACAAGGGCTTCAACTTTACCATTTCACTTCCCCAAAATGCTATGAGTTTCATATTGTACTCTATTAAGCTCTGCCAACTGGGAGATGGTAGAAGAGTCACCCCTGGCTGGCAGGATGTACCACAGTGTTACAGGCATTCATGATGTCAAGCTGCCATGGGTACATGAGAAAAAGACAGTAAAGAAGACGGGCAAGACCACATCTATGACTAAATGAGCATTCATAAAATAATTGTTGAGAAAAAATGGAGCCAACTTTTTTCTTTGGGCTTCAACTTATAGATATCGAGTAACTGAATTTGATTAATTTATGTGTGTTAACTAGCTCCACCATTCTATGACCAGAATATCAAAACAGCTAAAATGAGCAGTAGTATGTCATTTTATTGTTTTAAGTTTCCAAACAATTTCCAAGTTTAGTTTATTAACTAAGTCAGTAACATTGAATCAAAACTGCTCAGTCTGTGAGATTCTCAACAGAAAAAAGAGCAAATGATTCCCTGAGAGGTACATTTTTAGTCTAACAGAGAAACTTTGTAAAAAGTTTGTAAAAAATAATTTCCAACTTCTTCAGTTTGTTTTTCAAAAGGTATATAGTTTTTAAAACATTTTTTGTGCAAAATTTGCAATTATATTACTTATATTCCAGTTTGTCAGAGGAGATGAAATGTGCATAACATTTTACATTCACAGTAAATAGGCTTCATATTTCTGAGAGCTACAGTTACTTGCTTACGAAGATGTAGCCAGACTAAGAGATTGTTTTTTTGCTTGTTTGAAATATAACACAAAACTTGTAATAATACAATATAGTTGTAATTTTCTTAGAATTCTATACCACATTTGTGATAAAATGAGGACTACTGAGGGTCTTGTGAAGTTATAGTTGGTATTGGTTTTACAAATAAGGAAATACTTCATCTTTTAAAACACCAGAATAAAATCATCAGCCACAGGACTTTGAAACGATTGTTTAAACAACTTTTTATTTCAAAGAACCAGACTTGCTGAGCTGGTCACGTCAGATCTTGATAACTATCAAACTTTTTTTTAATTAAAATTAAAAAAAATTTCCATCTTTTGACTGTGACGACTTTGTAGTATATCTGTTCTCGTAATATTATGACTTTATTCTTGTAGTTAAAAAAATATATTAGTCTGGCCCTAAAACTCCATCATGCTTGCTTTACTACCCTCTGCCATGATTTTTCTTTTCACTGTCACAAACTTCTCCATCTCTTCTCTATGGTGGTGGATGTGTTTCAAAACATCTGTGCTTCTATCCACAGCTCTGCACCAGTATTTCAGTATAGACTACCTCTTCTACTGGCTTGAACAGGGAGCCTGTTGATTGATTTGAACACTGCTGCCACCTAGTGACTGGAGGTTTGTTTATCAGTCAAGCATGAGAAAAGAGGACAACTATAAAGTCCTGCTTCTGACGCCCATAGTCATGATGCTCAGCCCCCCAGCCCGCTGCCCCAGGGGGCGCACCCCACTATTTGAGAAGTACTGCTTTAGACAGACTTACCGCAACATACAGCCAAGTTACCTGACATTTTCATGCCTGTACATGTACATGGTGTTGAACTGTTGCATCTCTTTTTGACTGGGCTCCTTCTTCATATCCTGAAGCATCTCATCAGCTATATGCTTGGGAAGAATGGAGAGCAGGAGACGTTCCTGTAGAGCACATGACAATAAATCATAGACATGAACCATACTTGTGACTGAACACATACTTTGATTTACTTTGACATTCCATGCTTTCTCTTTATTCTCTACATACTCTATAATGTATTTATAATGTGTAAAAAGCACAATAAACTTGAAAACAACTATCTTCCAGGATCCAGGGTTGATTAGATTTTCAAGTTTCTTTATTTTTATCCTCAGCCCTAGTTTCTGTCTTTAGATTGAACATAGGTTTAGTTCTGTGTGTGTAGTTTAATCTTTGTATTTAGTTTATATTTTACTACAGTTAGATTTATGTTTTGCTTGTTTCCTAGTTAATGTTTTCTCCTCCTGTGTCAGTACCCCCACTCCCTCACTCTCCCTGTCTGGTCTCTACCCTCAGCTGCAGCCTCTTCCCAATCAGCCACTAGTGCTCCGTCCAGTAATCATGCTCCCAGTTTATAAGCTCTTTACTTTCTGACAGTCCACTTCTGAAGAAATGTCTTCTTCTGGACCTGAGTTTCTCAAATTCATGGATGGATTGAATCAACAAGTTATCAAAGCTACTTCTTTTCTTAGTGCTCACAAAGGAGACTTTACTCCATCAAAACCAACTGGCTCTGATTACCCAGAGCATCCACCACTCTGTGTATCAGAGGTCGGAGATTTCAGACAGTAGCTTTGCACCCGTCTTCCTCTAGAATAGGCCATTTTAACTCTTTCAAATATCTGAGAATTGAGGTAAAAACCCATACACAAACTCTGACGCTAACTTTGTACAAAAGCTCAACATGTGTAAAACTTCTTCATTGACTTTAATGAGCTTTTATCTTTTATATGCATTGATAGTGACTGTTTAACAATTGTGGGAGATTTCAACATTCATGTTGACAAGCCTGAAGACAGAGGGCCAACAAAGCTGTGTGACATACTTGAAAATTTTGGTCTAAATCAGCTTGTTAAATAAACACACAATTGAGGTCACACACTGGACCTGGATATCAGTAAGGGTTTGAATATTTCCAATATCTGTAACTGATTGTCGTCCTGTCTGACAAAGATGACACTGTTATCTTTGACAGTGCAATTTCTGTTCACTCTCTTAGCCAATCATCCATCCATCCATCTATCCATCCATTTTCTTCCACTTATCCGGGGTCGGGTGGCGGGGGGCAGCAGCTTCAGAAGGGAGGCCCAGACTTCCCTTTCCCCAGCCACTTCTTACAGCTCCTCCGGGGGAACCCCAAGGCGTTCCCAGGCCAGCCGAGAGACAGCGTGTCCTGGGTCTTCCTCGGGGCCTCCTCCCGGTGGGACGTGCCCGGAACACCTCACCAGGGAGGCGTCCAGGAGGCATCCTGACCACATGCTCTTGACGTGGAGGAGCAGCGGCTCTACTCTGAGTCCCTACCGGATGACCGAGCTTCTCAACCTATCTCTGAGGGAGATCTCAGCCACCCTGCGGAGGAAACCCAGTTCGGCAGCTTTTATCCGTGATCTCGATCTTTCGGTCATGACCCAAAGCTCATGACCATAGATGAGGGTGGGAACGTAGATCGACCGGTAAATCGAGAGCTTCGTTTTTTGGCTCAGCTCTCTCTTCACCAAGACAGAACGGTACAGCGCCCGTTTCACTGCTGACGCTGCATCAATCCTTAGCCAATCAGCTACTATCATAAAACACTCTTTCACAGACAACACAGCAGAAACATTTAATCAAATCTACTCTTCTTCCTCGCCTTTAAGCTGTAACCATGTAGATGAGTTGGTAGATAATTTACATTCTAAAATTTCAGGTACCATTTATTTCACTGCTCCCATTGAAATGAAGGTTGTGTCTGGTAGGAACAAGTTTCCATGGAGAAATGCACAAACAATTAGATCTGGAAGACAACTTTGCCGTAAGACCGAACATAAATGGTGTAAAACTCAACTTCACGTTTATTATGAGATCTATAAAGAAAGACTGCATAGCTATCACTCAACACTAAAACATGCAAGGGAACTGTTCTTTGCTGAAATCATAAAACAAAAACCTTAATGATGGTTGAGCTTTATTTGCAGCACTTGACAGGCTCTTAAGACTTGAGTAGGACTCTCTGGTCCAGTATGCAACTGGTTCAAATCTTACATAAAGAACTGGGATTTTTCTTTGTTTCAATAGGAAACTTCTCATTGAAGCGGACAGAAGTCAGATGTGGGGTACTCCAAGGTTCAATCCTAGGACCATTCTAATTCAATATGTATATGCTCCCACTAGCTCAGGTTATAACAGCAAATAGGATTTGTTACCATAACTACACAGATGATATACAGCTTTGCATTACGATGTCACCAGGTGACTCTGAACCCATCCAATCACTGAACAGATGCTTAGAACAGATAAATGTGTGGATCTGCCATAACATTCTCCAGCTGAACAGAAACAAAACTGGTTATTATTAAGGAGGTTATTATCTTTGGACCTAAAGAGAAACGATGTAGAGTCAACACACAACTTCAGTTATTACAGCTAGAAACCAGTGATCAGGCCCGAAACCTGGGAGTAGTGATGGACTCTGACCTGAACCTTCAGAGCCACATTAAGACAGTCACAAAGTCGGCCTTCTACCACCTGAAGAACATCTCCAGGATTAGAGGACTGATGTCTCAGTGAGATCTAGAGAAACTCATCCATGTGTTTCTTTAGTCGCATTGATTACTGCAACAGCGTCTTCACAGGTCTGACTAAAAAATCAATCCTCCAGCTCAATCTGATCCAGAACGCTGCTGTTCATATTCTACTAAAACCAGAAAGATAGAGCACATCACCCAAGGTCTAAAGTCAATACACTGGCTGCCTGGACCTCAGAGAACATACTTTGAGATACTGTTGGTTTATAAATCACTGAACGGCTTAGCACCACAATACATTAAAGACATGCTGATGTTGTATCAACCTTCCAGACCCCTCAAGTCTTCTGGTTTCTGATCTGCATGTAGTGTTTCAGTTGTTGACTGTGTGTTTCTATGACTTTGTATTTTTGTGTTTTTATGACATAAAACGGGCTGCACATTGGTGCAGTTGGTAGAGCTGTTTCCTTGCAGCAAGAAGGTTCTGGGTTCGATTCCCAGTCCGGGTCTTTCTGCATGGAGTTTGCATGTTCTCCCTGTGCATGGTGGGTTCTCTCCAGGTACTCCGGCTTCATCCCACAGTCCAAAACCATGACTGTCATGTTAATTGGTCTCTCCAAATTCTCCCTAGGTGTGTGTCTGTGTGCATGGTTATTTGTCCTGTCTGTCTCTGTGTTGCCCTACGACAGACTGGCGACCTGTCCAGGGTGTACCCCGTCTCTCAAAATAGTTTCTTTCAGGATGGGCCCGGAATGTTAGCTGGAGATAGGCACCAGCACCCCCCTGATCCCACTAGGGACAAGGGTCTTAGAAAATGGATGGATGGATGACATAAAGCGCTTTGTTGCTGAAATGTGCTATACAAATACAACTTGATTTGATTTTGATTTGACTGTCCCACTTATTACAGTAAAATATTTACGATAGAGCCCTTGCAGAATGAGGTCACGTGCACAAGATCCTGCCCCCACTCCCTCTTAGAGGGCAAAAAGCTGCTTGCTAACAATGACTAGCATTGGATTTAGCTGCTAAGTTTTCAATAAAACTTGCTAAATCTTAAGTGTAAGCAGTGCTTACACTTAAATGTCTACACTAATTGTCAACACTATGATAACAAGATAACAAGGTCAGGAAAAAGTTTTAATGAAGAAAAAATAGCAAGGGAGAGGGAAGTAGTGGACAACTGTAGCATGTAGATGTGAGGTGAAATTCTGTGTGTTTAAACAAAAAAAGGCGACCTACACACAAACTCTGACAGATCATCAGCAGAGCAGGTGTTTAAATGAGCTAATCATCTAGTTAGACTAGCTAATAGCAGCTAACTAGATAATAAATAATCTATCACAAAGATTACTTATTAATGATTGCAAAATAAACATCAAGCCTAAAAACATAATACTGAATGTTCTGTTCTTTGTGTAGGAAATGTTTAAGTCTGTGAGGATTTGAGTTTTCTGTGTTTATTTTTGGTTTCCTTGTCCAGTGAGTCTCTGTGTTGTCCTGTTCTCCCCTTGATTGTTTCCCAGCTGTGTCTAGTTTCCCTGATTACCTCCAGATTACCTCCAGTGTATTTAAGTCCACCTGTTGTCTCTGTCTCTTGTCGGGTCCTTGTCTAATGTCAGATATTGCCGTGTCAACGCTGTCGTTCCTGTCTGTGTGCCTAAGGCTCCAGTTTCCCTGTGTTGCCAGTGTTTGGATTTTGTTTCTCAGATTCATCATTAAACCTATCATCTTCTAATTATGTCAACCTGGGCTTGTTGCGTTCATCCTCACCATCACCAACCGCAAATCATGACAGTTTTTTTTGGCATTGAATCTTGATACATTAGTGGCGTTGTTGTCAATCAGTTGCTATGGCAACAAGTCTGTGTGTATTGTAGCCAACACAGAGAACAACAAAAATACGAGTGGTTTTGAATCATTCTTCAAAAGTTTTTCCGAGTTATTTTTCCCATTGCTGTGGTGTTGCACTGAATTAATAATACCAACATCTTCAGTTTCATTTTGCTAACAAAATTATTGTACCACAGCAGCCTGGCTATGGATGGCATGTAAAACAACAGTCTTTTTTCCCTCCAGTGTTGTGCCCATATGCAAAATTTCCAGAGGTAAATGATAGCATGCAAGGTGTCTATAGGTCTTCTTACCTGTTGCTGGCTTTGCTCTTCTAGGTTAAGTTTAACCTCCAGTGACTGTCTTGCTTCCAGAAAAGCCTTTCGATGCTTCCGGTCAGCCATGTAGTACGATGTGACACCCACGGTGATGGCACAAATATAGATCACAATGTTGGCCAGTAGCTTGAAAACAAACATGAAGAGAGATTCAAAATTAGAACTCAGGATGAGATGAGGATATACATCTATTTATGAACTATTTGACTACAAGAAGCCCTATACATAGTTCCCACAAGTCTGAACCAGAAGTGATCCACACTGTCTTAGTATATACCAAGACCATTTGTTTGCGCAATGCGTAGCAGACCCATGGCTTCGAGACCAACAAAAAAGAAAATATCTGGACACTCAACCAATGCGCATAAACAAAACTGTTGCTTTCAGGAGGGACCCATATGAGATAGAGAAGTACAGTATGTCAGTCAATGTGGCGAGGCTCCCTCCAATCTCATGTTACAAGATAGTTAACTAACTAGTGAACGGGGTATTAATGCTATAATCTGTGTTAAATCTGTCTATAACAGTTTTAATCCTGGGCAGATTACAAAAAATAAATAAATGCATTTTCAAAAATTGATGGGGACAAACAGCAGAGATGTACATGCAATCACCGTGATCATGAATATCATTTAATATCTGCTTTCAAGGATTTTATTTATTCTTAAATTTCCATAGTGGAGTATTTAAAAACAAAAAAAAACAAGAATTGGTTGCTTATTTTGGGGATTTTTTTCTAATTAATTGGACATACATACGTAGTTGCCTACAAATAAATAAGGAAACATTATGTCCACATTTTTGAAACTATCAGCAAGTTTTTGCCAGAGACTTCTTGCCACAGTTGACACCAGTGGACAAGTGTTGTTTCTTCTTTAAACAGTGTTTAATGGCAATACTTTCAATGGTTAAACTGTAATGGTATAAAGTTCATAAATAAGTTTAAGATTTAGCTATGTTTAATTAAGGCGTGGACAGCTGAGTGGAAAATTCACAGATCACACTTTACTCTTGAAAATGTCTAAATGAAATGTTAAAACAAATACTGTTTCTCTCTAATCTTAGTGACCAAATAGTGATTCACACTAAAACAAATCATTTGAGATTTAAGAAATACCTTGGGTTGCCTCGGGATCAATTCCCAACTTTACCAACTTGTTTCCAGATTTACTACCTGGCTTTTCCCATTGTTAGACCACACATTTATATATTTTTTGTTCCAGTTTATTTCAAANCAATCCTTAGCCAATCAGCTACTATCATAAAACACTCTTTCACAGACAACACAGCAGAAACATTTAATCAAATCTACTCTTCTTCCTCGCCTTTAAGCTGTAACCATGTAGATGAGTTGGTAGATAATTTACATTCTAAAATTTCAGGTACCATTTATTTCACTGCTCCCATTGAAATGAAGGTTGTGTCTGGTAGGAACAAGTTTCCATGGAGAAATGCACAAACAATTAGATCTGGAAGACAACTTTGCCGTAAGACCGAACATAAATGGTGTAAAACTCAACTTCACGTTTATTATGAGATCTATAAAGAAAGACTGCATAGCTATCACTCAACACTAAAACATGCAAGGGAACTGTTCTTTGCTGAAATCATAAAACAAAAACCTTAATGATGGTTGAGCTTTATTTGCAGCACTTGACAGGCTCTTAAGACTTGAGTAGGACTCTCTGGTCCAGTATGCAACTGGTTCAAATCTTACATAAAGAACTGGGATTTTTCTTTGTTTCAATAGGAAACTTCTCATTGAAGCGGACAGAAGTCAGATGTGGGGTACTCCAAGGTTCAATCCTAGGACCATTCTAATTCAATATGTATATGCTCCCACTAGCTCAGGTTATAACAGCAAATAGGATTTGTTACCATAACTACACAGATGATATACAGCTTTGCATTACGATGTCACCAGGTGACTCTGAACCCATCCAATCACTGAACAGATGCTTAGAACAGATAAATGTGTGGATCTGCCATAACATTCTCCAGCTGAACAGAAACAAAACTGGTTATTATTAAGGAGGTTATTATCTTTGGACCTAAAGAGAAACGATGTAGAGTCAACACACAACTTCAGTTATTACAGCTAGAAACCAGTGATCAGGCCCGAAACCTGGGAGTAGTGATGGACTCTGACCTGAACCTTCAGAGCCACATTAAGACAGTCACAAAGTCGGCCTTCTACCACCTGAAGAACATCTCCAGGATTAGAGGACTGATGTCTCAGTGAGATCTAGAGAAACTCATCCATGTGTTTCTTTAGTCGCATTGATTACTGCAACAGCGTCTTCACAGGTCTGACTAAAAAATCAATCCTCCAGCTCAATCTGATCCAGAACGCTGCTGTTCATATTCTACTAAAACCAGAAAGATAGAGCACATCACCCAAGGTCTAAAGTCAATACACTGGCTGCCTGGACCTCAGAGAACATACTTTGAGATACTGTTGGTTTATAAATCACTGAACGGCTTAGCACCACAATACATTAAAGACATGCTGATGTTGTATCAACCTTCCAGACCCCTCAAGTCTTCTGGTTTCTGATCTGCATGTAGTGTTTCAGTTGTTGACTGTGTGTTTCTATGACTTTGTATTTTTGTGTTTTTATGACATAAAACGGGCTGCACATTGGTGCAGTTGGTAGAGCTGTTTCCTTGCAGCAAGAAGGTTCTGGGTTCGATTCCCAGTCCGGGTCTTTCTGCATGGAGTTTGCATGTTCTCCCTGTGCATGGTGGGTTCTCTCCAGGTACTCCGGCTTCATCCCACAGTCCAAAACCATGACTGTCATGTTAATTGGTCTCTCCAAATTCTCCCTAGGTGTGTGTCTGTGTGCATGGTTATTTGTGCTGGCTGTCTCTGGGTTGCCCTACGACAGACTGGCGACCTGTCCAGGGTGTACCCCGTCTCTCAAAATAGTTTCTTTCAGGATGGGCCCGGAATGTTAGCTGGAGATAGGCACCAGCACCCCCCTGATCCCACTAGGGACAAGGGTCTTAGAAAATGGATGGATGGATGACATAAAGCGCTTTGTTGCTGAAATGTGCTATACAAATACAACTTGATTTGATTTTGATTTGACTGTCCCACTTATTACAGTAAAATATTTACGATAGAGCCCTTGCAGAATGAGGTCACGTGCACAAGATCCTGCCCCCACTCCCTCTTAGAGGGCAAAAAGCTGCTTGCTAACAATGACTAGCATTGGATTTAGCTGCTAAGTTTTCAATAAAACTTGCTAAATCTTAAGTGTAAGCAGTGCTTACACTTAAATGTCTACACTAATTGTCAACACTATGATAACAAGATAACAAGGTCAGGAAAAAGTTTTAATGAAGAAAAAATAGCAAGGGAGAGGGAAGTAGTGGACAACTGTAGCATGTAGATGTGAGGTGAAATTCTGTGTGTTTAAACAAAAAAAGGCGACCTACACACAAACTCTGACAGATCATCAGCAGAGCAGGTGTTTAAATGAGCTAATCATCTAGTTAGACTAGCTAATAGCAGCTAACTAGATAATAAATAATCTATCACAAAGATTACTTATTAATGATTGCAAAATAAACATCAAGCCTAAAAACATAATACTGAATGTTCTGTTCTTTGTGTAGGAAATGTTTAAGTCTGTGAGGATTTGAGTTTTCTGTGTTTATTTTTGGTTTCCTTGTCCAGTGAGTCTCTGTGTTGTCCTGTTCTCCCCTTGATTGTTTCCCAGCTGTGTCTAGTTTCCCTGATTACCTCCAGATTACCTCCAGTGTATTTAAGTCCACCTGTTGTCTCTGTCTCTTGTCGGGTCCTTGTCTAATGTCAGATATTGCCGTGTCAACGCTGTCGTTCCTGTCTGTGTGCCTAAGGCTCCAGTTTCCCTGTGTTGCCAGTGTTTGGATTTTGTTTCTCAGATTCATCATTAAACCTATCATCTTCTAATTATGTCAACCTGGGCTTGTTGCGTTCATCCTCACCATCACCAACCGCAAATCATGACAGTTTTTTTTGGCATTGAATCTTGATACATTAGTGGCGTTGTTGTCAATCAGTTGCTATGGCAACAAGTCTGTGTGTATTGTAGCCAACACAGAGAACAACAAAAATACGAGTGGTTTTGAATCATTCTTCAAAAGTTTTTCCGAGTTATTTTTCCCATTGCTGTGGTGTTGCACTGAATTAATAATACCAACATCTTCAGTTTCATTTTGCTAACAAAATTATTGTACCACAGCAGCCTGGCTATGGATGGCATGTAAAACAACAGTCTTTTTTCCCTCCAGTGTTGTGCCCATATGCAAAATTTCCAGAGGTAAATGATAGCATGCAAGGTGTCTATAGGTCTTCTTACCTGTTGCTGGCTTTGCTCTTCTAGGTTAAGTTTAACCTCCAGTGACTGTCTTGCTTCCAGAAAAGCCTTTCGATGCTTCCGGTCAGCCATGTAGTACGATGTGACACCCACGGTGATGGCACAAATATAGATCACAATGTTGGCCAGTAGCTTGAAAACAAACATGAAGAGAGATTCAAAATTAGAACTCAGGATGAGATGAGAATATACATCTATTTATGAACTATTTGACTACAAGAAGCCCTATACATAGTTCCCACAAGTCTGAACCAGAAGTGATCCACACTGTCTTAGTATATACCAAGACCATTTGTTTGCGCAATGCGTAGCAGACCCATGGCTTCGAGACCAACAAAAAAGAAAATATCTGGACACTCAACCAATGCGCATAAACAAAACTGTTGCTTTCAGGAGGGACCCATATGAGATAGAGAAGTACAGTATGTCAGTCAATGTGGCGAGGCTCCCTCCAATCTCATGTTACAAGATAGTTAACTAACTAGTGAACGGGGTATTAATGCTATAATCTGTGTTAAATCTGTCTATAACAGTTTTAATCCTGGGCAGATTACAAAAAATAAATAAATGCATTTTCAAAAATTGATGGGGACAAACAGCAGAGATGTACATGCAATCACCGTGATCATGAATATCATTTAATATCTGCTTTCAAGGATTTTATTTATTCTTAAATTTCCATAGTGGAGTATTTAAAAACAAAAAAAAACAAGAATTGGTTGCTTATTTTGGGGATTTTTTTCTAATTAATTGGACATACATACGTAGTTGCCTACAAATAAATAAGGAAACATTATGTCCACATTTTTGAAACTATCAGCAAGTTTTTGCCAGAGACTTCTTGCCACAGTTGACACCAGTGGACAAGTGTTGTTTCTTCTTTAAACAGTGTTTAATGGCAATACTTTCAATGGTTAAACTGTAATGGTATAAAGTTCATAAATAAGTTTAAGATTTAGCTATGTTTAATTAAGGCGTGGACAGCTGAGTGGAAAATTCACAGATCACACTTTACTCTTGAAAATGTCTAAATGAAATGTTAAAACAAATACTGTTTCTCTCTAATCTTAGTGACCAAATAGTGATTCACACTAAAACAAATCATTTGAGATTTAAGAAATACCTTGGGTTGCCTCGGGATCAATTCCCAACTTTACCAACTTGTTTCCAGATTTACTACCTGGCTTTTCCCATTGTTAGACCACACATTTATATATTTTTTGTTCCAGTTTATTTCAAAGGGGTTATTTCAGTTTCAGAAACCCAGGCGAATCCAGTTACTACTACAACTTACACTGTGAGCCAAGACAGTGTTGGTTCACTCCTCACCTCTGTGTATGACTAATTAGTTTCTTGATCACTCCTTTAGAAAAAACACAGACATAAAATAAAGCATACCACAGCACTGGGAACTCCACCGAGTTAGAGTTGAATAGCTCTGGCCCCCAAGAAACTGTGGCAAATGTTCCTTATTTTTATTTCTGAAAGATGACAACCCTACGCACTTATTTTCCACTATTACTCTCATCATGTGTACCTGTGTCTGATTATTGCCTGCTGCCTCTCTCCCATGTCTCCACCTAAATATGTTCTTTCCAGCCAGACATTTTCTGCTAGATTGTATAATGCCTGAGAGCCTGTCTAGGGTTTCTTCTTGCCTTGCCTTGACCTATTGTTTATGACCATGGCCCATTTCTGACCTCAACTAAGGACTATGTCTTGGGATACTTCTGCCACTTTTGAATCTGGTTACTCAAACTGGACAGAGCTTCTGGAAATAGGCACCAGCATCCCCACAACAATGCATGGAAAAGCTGGTGTAGGCCATGTTTGTCTGTCACAAACATGTAACTAAATCTAGTCGTCACAAATTATAAGCTCCACATTTTAAGTACACTCACAGAAATTACAGAAGAACACTGTAGTTATTTCCGTCCAAAAGTTAATTCCTGTCTATCACTGAAGAACATTTATTAACCCAGGTTAGCTTACGACAGTATTTCTCAATTCCCGTCCTCGAGGACAACTGCCTTGCATGTTTTAGGTGTTCCCTCTGCATGCAATCAAGTGCATGGAGAGGAGGTCATGCAATCATTTGAGTCAATTGTTCTACAACAGAGACACATCTAAAACAATTACATAAGAACATAAGAGCCACAATTGAGAAACACTAGTGCGAGACAATCTCACTGACCCAACTTCCCCCCTCAAGTGTTACCTGTCTGGCGAGCGCTGAGCCCTGGATGTTCTCCTGCTGCTGCTGAGCAATGGTGACTCCAAGAACCAGGGTGTGAACCCCACAGGATACAGTAGTGATGAGCACAATGGGTGTTAGTCTCAAAGGCAGAGTAAGGAAAAAAGAAAAGCTGAAGAAGGCCTGCCAACCCACTGTGTCACTAGCCTGGTGGAAACGAGCATAGTTTAGACCCAAGTGGCAAAATATCTGTAATGCGATAAGGACCCAGAGGGAATAGGGCACAAAACGTCTTGAGATCCGGTCTGGTAACAACCCAAAGCGGCACAGCAGGTAGAGAAGAATATCTCCTGCCAATCCCACAGTTGCCACAGAAACAGATGCAAGTTTTTCAGAGGTATAAACCACTGCACACATGATGAGGATGTAACTATCAAAAAGAGCAGCAAACACAACCAGCACCAAAAGTGTTTCATGTCTCTGCCTTCTGAAGTAGGTCTGGTAGAGATTCTCCAACGACTCTGGTGCAAATGTCAGGCGCATAAACCGTGGCAGGCAAAGGCAGGATCCAGAATTTCGAACTGTAACCTCGTGTGTTCGCCCAACAGCCTGCCCCGGATCAGAGGGCAATGTCACAGAGCAGTCTGCTGAATACTCCACAGAGTACTCTGGTTCAGAAAAAGCTTGATTGCGAGGCATGGTGAAAACTCTGAACCAAAATTTTCAGTCTTGTTTTAATCAAAGAATATAAGGCATGTTGTCCTGCAGCAGTGGATTAATATAAAAATAATGTTCAAATGTATCACTTTTCTCTTTGCAGAGTGGTCTTGATTCTTCTGAGCACACACAATCAAGTGTTCTCATAACTTACAACAGCACTGGAGAGATGTATTCTTTCATCACAGCACTGATGTCCCCTTAGTCCAATGCAGTCAATCAATGTTCTGTCACCAGCACAGGGTAGTTCTATCGTTTATCAGAAAGATGAATCAATACTGATTAGATGCTTCAAAATTCATTAACAATATGTGACTTTCTGCTATATCCCATATTTGTCTATTTTTGAAGAATTTGTTTCTTCATCATTTCTCTGAATTGAATAGTTTCCTTCTTCATCTTTCCATGCCTGAATACAGATAGACAGAAAGTTTAGCACATAGATATTTATACCCATCCAACAATAGCTGTAGCATAGATTATGTCCACAGATAGATAGATAGATAGATAGATAGATAGATAGATAGATAGATAGATAGATAGATAGATAGATAGATAGATAGATAGATAGATAGATAGATAAAGTATCTGTCTTGCAAGTGATTTTATATATATAGACAACATGTGCATGTTGGCCTGCATAGCAACATGTTTGCTCCCTCACACAGGTATGTTGTGGAAGCACGTCTAAAATCTAACATCCTAATCTTACATACCTAGAGTCTATACATTACTTTTTTCACTGCTTATCGACAGGCAACCCCATCTTCGGTTGCAAAAGCCTCTCAATTAAAAGATGTACATATTACACACACTCCTCTGACTAGGATTTTTCCTTCATCCCCTTATTCTCCAATCCTTATTCCCTGTTTCCATGAACCTAGCATGCAGGACACATTTCATTTCTATAAGCTGTTCTGGATGTTTGGGAAATTATGTACATCATATGTCCTCCTACTTCCACTTACCTTCAGTAACGCCAGATTACGTCTCATTGTTTGTGCTAAATATAATTACCATTAGAATAACGAGGCTTCTCGCAGTCCTCTTGAAATGCTGCAGTTTACAATAACACAGCCATACGGAGGGAATATTTTTCATCAAAATAAATAACTCAGTGAGAGAAAATAAACGTAAAAGAGAGAGTCACCCTGACTTAGCACCGCATCTGTTCTCAGCAGAAAACGGAAAACCAAAAGCATTCAAAGATGTACATGATGATGTCGCCTTGACTACTGCTGTTGATACGAACGATGCGGCAATACCATCGCCATCTTGGTACGGGTTAGAGGGCTCCTCCCTCTAACATGACGTCCTAGTCACTTGGAAATGTAAATTCAAACACTCATATTTAATACATTTAAATATGTTCTGATGAGGCTCATTTGTCAGATTAAAAGTGCTTTAACTTTAAGTGAAAAATAATCAAAAGGAATAAAGTCGTTAAAAGGCCAGTTTATATGTAATGACTTAAGTGAATTGATTTACTGAACGGACTTTTCAAATTCTAAATTACTTAATGCATCTGTATATATACATCCATATTCAATAAACTTATCTTACTGACATATTAATTCATGTCAGTCATTAGATTTACTACATATATTTAGTACAGAGACAGTGATGATGTTGAGCCTTTATTTTTGATAAGGATTATTTTCTACATACACTTTTCTGCTAAAGTTGTGACATTTAAAATTACATTACACCAAAACAATAAACTTCTGCACTATGGTGCATCAGAAAAGTATTCACAGCACATCACTTTTTTTTCACATCTGACTACGTTACAGATATTAATTTCAAACTGTAATAAATACCTCTAGTTATTACCATATCTAAACCATATCTTCTAAGCATAGAAGACTCTTTGGTACCTGAGCCTTGTCATCTTTCCTCTTGACAACTAGTTCTTTCTCCAGGTGCTCAGCACTTAGATGTAGTTCAGAAAGGGTTTCTCTTAACAGCTTTCGATGTGACAAAAACAGCAACAAGGTGTTACACTTGAGAAGCCACCAGCAGCCTTCTTAAGGCTAAGTCATAAAGAAAAGTAGTTAAAAAGCCTCTCTACTGGACTATCTTTTCCATCTTGAGTAAAATTCATCACCACTATTTCGACCTCAGGATCTTGAAATGTCTTTCAAGATCTCAGGGATTTTTAGCCATCTGTTCTCGGGTTCACACAAGAAATCTGGACCAGAAAGCCATTCATCAGATTTTTAGTGTCTGAACCTCTGCACCCCTACAGGTTAAATCTGCATGGTTTCTTGAAGTATTTACATACATTCATTAAGATGCGTTGCACAGTTTATACATATCTGACTCTCAGTTTGCTACAAAGATTTTGAATCTAGAAGTATAATTTTTACCGTACTTCAAAACAGAAGGGCTGTCTGTCCAAAAGACATGGTTGCAGGGTTAGGGTTAGACAGGTCCATTTGTAACTCCTTCCTCAATAACTTGTGCATCCTGCTAGCAACCACTGCAGCAGTCAGCTCTTTACAAGGAATAGTGACAGGCTTCAGAGAAGCTACGTGTGCCTCACACATCACAAAACAATGAGATGCCTGCTAATCATGATCAAAATTGGAAGAAATTATTGTATTTTATTTGTCCATTGCAAGCACAATAAAAATTCAGTATTTTCTCTATTTTTTAAATGAAAACTTACATTTAAAGAAAACCCTATTAAGGTGCCCTTGCTCACATGGATATATTATTCAGAGGGACTCCACATATCTCAATGAGAGCTAATACTCTCTCCGCGAACAAAATTGCTTTAATATTTCTAGAAAGTGATTACATCTGCTACTGAAGTTTGGGCTATTTTCTCCTGTCATTATCCACTCACCTGTATGAATGCATACAGGCCATTAATGGATCACTAATGTCAATTTCGTAGCTTAACTAATTTTATCACGCCATGATAAAAAGTTGTAGTACACTAAACAATATGTTAGCTGTTGTTAAAACAGCAAGACAAATGTGTTTAACTATGGCAACCCGTGACAATTTAGAGGCTGCCTGACTCTTTCTACTTACTATATATGAGGGAGAGGTGGACCTGGAGGGATACACCTCCTCTGTACTAGGCTTCATCTCTAAGTGTGCTGTTAATGTCACCACCAACTGGACAGTACGTTATCCAAACCAGAAACCCTGGCTGAATGCCGAGGTGAGAGCTCTGCTGAAAGCTAGGGACGCTGCTTTAGGAAAGAACTGACTGCAGGCATTGTGAGGGAGGGCCAGAGCCACATACACCCAGAAAATTCAAGGCCACTTCACCACCAACGACTCCCGGTGGATGTGGAAGGGCATCAAGAACACAACAGACTACAACATCAGGGATGCACAATGCCCAAGGGACCCCTCACTGACAGATGCACTCAATAAGTTTGATGCCTTCTTTATGGATCCTAACACCACCATCAGCACCAGACTTATACCACCACCTAGTGACACACCTCTCTGTGTGACCACAGCAGATGTGAGGCCTTCAACACCATCCCTGCTGCAAAAGCTCTTGATTCAGTTTCACAAAAGAGGTAACACATAACTTACCATGGTCATTTATTCTGTGAAGCTAGCCTGCTCCAGACCAGGCTAACGGCCAGGCTTAAGTTAAACCTGGAGCCTTATCTGTTCAGTTTGCGCTCACACTGATCAGAAATGTATGTGTTTTGTCCATGATTTTGTTTTCTTATTAGTTTTAGTCTTTCTTGTCACCAAAAAAGTACTAGTATTCACTCAAGTACTTTTATTATTTTAAGATTGTGATGGTAGTAACTACCATTATCCATTTCAGAATGACCCACATTGGCTCTGTTACTGTTAAATTGTGTTTCTGAAGACCACTGTTTGGCAGAAAGGCCTTTAATAGACCATTGTAGAGTTGACAGTATTTGAAAAATTGGTCATAAACAAAGATATTGGGTAACACTTTATTTGAAGATGGGTGAATAAGACTGTCATGACACCATTATAAATATGACATACCTGTCATGCACATGAATAAGCCTTCATGAATATTTATGACTGTTGTCATAAAGCGTCATTCGGTAAATTATGACACTTTTAATACAAAGTTGACATTATTCAAAATGTCTTTGTTATGACAACTTGTCATTAACCAAGAAATCATGATCTGACATAAATTTGTTATAAAAGTATTACTGATTTCACTTTAAAAATTAGGTAACTTTATGTTATTAAAGGTAAAGTTTGAACAGTAATGATTTCTTGGTTAATGTCAAGTTGTCATAAAGACATTTTGAATAATGTCAACTTTGTATTAAAAGTGTCATAATTTACCGAATGACGCTTTATGACAACAGTCATAAATATTCATGAAGGCTTATTCATGTTCATGACAGGTGTTATGTCATGTTTATGACAGTGTCATGACAGTCTTATTCAACCCCCTTCAAATAAAGTGTTACCAGACAGGGTAATCAAGTCAAGCCACTGAAGTATAACTAAAGTATATGTTGGACAGTGCTTTAAATATGTCAGTGCATGTCACCAAAATGTTAGATTTTTTCTTTGGGTTGTGGAAGTTGGTAAAGTGTGTCTGTTGAAGAACGCCATACTTGGTGTCTGTTACTGTGCGTTGGCAGTACAAAGGTCAGTATTTGCTGTGAATTCTGAAGACAAGCAATACTGACTGCCAGCCCCTCACTGTAGCCAAATGTTACTTTTAATGTCCAAGTAGTTAGTTTGGTATCATTTTGTCTTTTTCTTCTATTTTTTAGTATATGCTATATTTGTAAACAAAAAAAACTGCATTAATGAGACTTATGTTGACACGCAGTATTTGCTGTGAATTCTGAAGACGAAGCTGCTGCGCTGTCCAAATAGACAGTCTGAACCACGATCTCAACCGCCGTGTGTGTCCGATTCCTGCCTCAAGTTTTCTTCCGACAAAAAAAAACCCTTAAAGAAAACACAATGCAGAGTCTAAGAAACAGCGAGGTGTCATCTGACACGGACAGGGTTGCATATACTTCACATACTTTAGTTATATGCTGAAACTAAAATTAATTTGTAAAAGTTATTTTAAGTTAAGTTAAAATTCACAACTAAACAAATGCAGTTTAATAAAAAAAATAATAATGAAAACAAGCACTTACATGATAAACATTCCTTTTGTCTTTGTTAAGTGGGCTGCTAATAAGATACATTTTATAAGGCTATCTTTATAACCTGTCGTGTTTTGATATCGGTGTTTTATCTGCTGCCTTCGCGCTGACAGTTAAGACATTTTTGCTTCAAACCAAATGCATCACAATTCAAACGACTGTTGCTTTTATCCAGCTTTTGCTGTTTTTGTGTTCAATAAAAACTGAACAGAAAATGTTTGGTGAAAACATCTGAGCCTCCGTTATAATTGCAGAAGCTTTTTCTATGCAACAGTGTTCTCATATGAATAAACTGAAATCAGAGGTAATATTCTTACAGGAAACGCATATTTGCACCAAAGGCATTCCCAAATTACAGAGAGGTTTGGTGTCACAGGTCTACCACTCTCAATTAAAAACATTGTGGTTCAGCCATTTTAATTGGGCTCAACAGCCTGATAAAGAAGGCTGGTTCAGTTCTGGTTCAGTTCTTCAGATTTAGTGCAGTACAGAGTGCTGGAGAAAATCTTTCCTGCCAACAGCCATCACCATCTTCAATAGATCTTTGTAGAATCTAAATTAATGAGCTACATTTAATTTCCCATTGGGATTAATAAAGTATTTTTGAATTTTGAAAAATGCTTTTTAAATCAGGCTAATCGTAAAAAAGAAGCTACTGTATGTTGAGAAAAAGCCAACATACAATTTTGTTTTTGGAATACAATTTTCCAACCACTGGTCAGTCCAGGTTTCTAGGTTCTGCCCTTTCATTTTCCCCATCTTGTGGTCAACATTGCCCACAAAGCTCTTGCTGTGATTCAAACCAATTACTAAAGATTTGAAAAATGCTACAAGAGCCAGGAGGATTGGAGGAAGAATTATATAGAAATAATTTTGTGCCTTTGATTCTTTTATTTAATCTTTAAAAAATAAAAATAAAATACCAATATGGGGATGACTGAAACACATACGACTGTATATCAACAGTCGTAAAAACATTACAATCAATAATGTTTTTAATAAAACTATCTGTGGTCACATCAACTTAATTCAAATCTGCTATTTTCGGTTCATACTAATTATTCAAAGACAGTATATTTACAACTAAACCTTAAAGTTATTACTTAATTTCTAAGTTGGCCCATCTAATAAAGATATTTCTCCTCTCAAAATCAAAATCTCTACAATAATGGAAAACATTCGAAAAGTGGTTATTGTGTGTGTGTTCCTACAAAGATGTGGAAATAATTCCTTTACATAATAATTCTACATTTTCATGAACCCATTCATAAAGCCTGTTTCTCAAAGAGTAAAGTGAATCTGAACCATATTCACAGAACAAAAAATGTACTTTATAATATACAGTTGTTTGGGTTTGAGCCTTATTGAAACCTGTTAAACCAGTAATTGTAGGTGCTGACAATTTGTCAGAGGTTTATTAATCACAGATAATATGCATCATTTAGATCAACACTGGAAAAAGGTACTGCAAAATTAAGAGCATTCCCACGATGATGAGCCCACAGAAGAAAAGCCAGGGAGGAATAGGCCCTAAGATGAATGGAAAAAAAAATAACAGCAAAACATGAGAGGCTCAGAGATATGCATTTTAAATGAAAAAATGAAAATGCCAGACTCACTTTCTTTGGTGACAGTATGTACTTGACATCGACTATCCACAGCTACACTCAGTAATGCTGCTTTGTTGTTCCCTTTGATATTTTGGCCTTTCATCAAGTTGGGCAGAAAGACTACATCTGTCACAACAATGCCATGTGACTCATGAACATAGTACAGCTTCTGCAAAAATTAACATACAAATAAACTTTTATGCATACACTTTATATGTTAGGGTTAGTATGATGTTTATGTTACCTGTAGAGAAAAAGCAATATGAACTGCTACTGATCCATTTACTGTTCCAAGGCCAAGAAACCTCCCAGAGTCACTGTTACAGATAAGTCAAAGATTACATTTTCCATCTGCCATCCTCAAATGCGTGATTGATCTACTTTCTATATGTACACACACATACACACACACACACACACATATATATATATATATATATATATATATATATATATATATATATATATATACACTGCTCAAAAAAATAAAGGGAACACTCAAATAACACATCCTAGATCTGAATGAATGAAATATTCTCATTGAATACTTTGTTCTGTACAAAGTTGAATGTGTTGACAACAAAATCACACAAAAATCATCAATGGAAATCAAATTTATTAACCAATGGAGGCCTGGATTTGGAGCCACACACAAAATTAAAGTGAAATGTTCTCTTTATTTTTTTGAGCAGTATATATATGATGCCAGTAACAAACACATCAGAATTAATTATGGTATAACGTCACCCCCCCCCTCCAAAAAAAAATTGCAATCTTCATCTTCTGGTTCTCCCAGTTCAATTACCTCACAGCCAGACAGGAGATAACTTCAGTACCACAGGGAGATGTTAACATTGGAAGTAAGGTCTTGCCGTCCCACTTGGTGATATAGCATGGAGGAGGTTTTTTGTCTCGTTTATGAGGTATTTGCACTGTGTAAAGCCTTATGGCATCTTTCTCATCTTCACCATTTCCAAACCTAGAAAGACACAAAAACAACTTAGATGGACCTTTCAAGAGAAGAAACCCTTCTCCCATTTTCTTATTATCATACCTGCAGGCCATATATCGATAGGTCTTTTCAGCAATTTGAGGCATAGTTTCAAGCCAGTTCAGACTTGTAACCAGTTGGTTGTCACTCCACACATTGCAGACAAAGTCTCGCCCCACAGTCACAAGTTGCTGCAAGAGGAAACATGAAACATGAATGAACATTTATTATGAACATTCATTACAGTCATATTAAGAGCAGTTGATAGTTCACCTTGCTTATTGTACTCATATCCAGGTCATCGATCTCCTTTTCATGTGCTTTAAAGTCAAACTTTTTCTCAAGGGATGGAAACTTTAAAAAAAAAAATCCAGTGACAAGGTCAAAACAAAAACACACCACTACAAGACATCTACAAGGTTTATACGGAAACCTGCTAAACATATTTAATGTTTATTATTATTTACATTAATACCATTGTTAGTAAATGCATAACTGTTAAACCTTCTTGTTGTGTCAGCAAAAGAAACTTGGAGAATTTTTTTTGTTTTGTTTTCTTCTTTACCTAAATAGTTTGAATTTGTCACTTTTGCTAGATTGGACAATAAATAAATAAATAAATAGAGATAAGCTGTTGACTGATTTTCAAATGTTTCATATGATTCCATGACCTAAAAGGCAAGTTTTCAAAAATGTTATTCTGGGCTAAATTAAGGGAAAAACTGGAAGATGGGAAAAAACAAAAACATGATGGATATTAATGTAGTAGTAAGAAGGACCAGTGAAATGTTATTCTTTGAAAAAACAAAATGTATATATTTTTTGTTTCTGATTACCTAAAGTAGATTTGAAAACACAAAAATGTCAGCTGGGTAATGTGGGGATATTTTCACATTTAAAAACTGATCAAAGTTTACCTCCCAAACTCTGATGTATCCGTCGGTGCCTCCAGTCAGCAGAAGGTTCATGTCAGGACTGAACCTAACAACTTTCTGAAGAGGGTCATGGGGGTTTAGGTCTGACAGCACTTCAGCTATATTGGTCACTGTGATCTGAACCGTCTCATTCCTAGTATCAGACACGTCTCCAGTAGTAGAACGGTTCTCAAGATTACCTTTGCCAGCTTTCCCAGATCTCCGTCTGGCATTGCTTAGTTCAAGGGCGTTACCTATAGCAGAAATAACACTCTTAACAACAAAACACAAATAATACAATAAGATGTTTTGAAGATTTTGCAATGCCTGGAATCAAGGTGCAGTAATACATACTATACAGCCGCAGCAGATTATATATATATATATATATATATATATTTTAGGTACACCTGTCCAACTGCTTATTAATGCAAATGTTAAATCAGCCAATCACATGGCAGCAGCTCAATGCATTTAGCCATGCAGACATGACCAAAATAATCTGCTGCAGTTCAACCTGAGATCAGAACGGGGAAGAAAGATGATTTTAGTGACTTTGAACGTGGCATGGTTGTTGGTTCCAGACAGGTTGGTCTGAGTATTTCAGAAACTGCTGATCTTCTGGGATTTTCACACACAATCATTTCTAGGGTTTACAGAGATTGGTCAGAAAAAGAGAAAATATCCACTGAGTATCAGTTCTGTGGGCACAAATGTCTTGTTGATGCCAGAGGTCAGAGGAGAATGGCCAGACTGGTTTGAGCTGATAGAACAGCAACAGTAACTCAAATAACCACTGAACGCAAAACATGTTGACCCTTGAGGCGGATGAGCTACAGCAGCAGAAAACCACAGCAGGTGCCACTACTGTCTGCTAAAAACAGGAAACTGAGGCTACAATTCACGCAGACTCACCAAAATTGGACAACAGAAGATTGGAAAAATGTTGCCTGGTCTGATGAGTCTCGATTTCTGCTGTAACATTCAGATGGTAGGGTCAGAATTTGGCATCAACAACATGAAAGCATGGATCCATCCTGCCTCCATCCTGTATCAATGGTTCAGGCTGGTGGTGGTGCAGTGATGTGGGGGATATTTTTCTGGCACAGTTTGGGTCCATTAGTACCAATTGAGTATCACGTCAACACCACAGCCTACCTGAGTATTGTTGCTAACCATGTCCATCCCTTTATGACCTCAGTGAACCCATCTTCTGATGGATACTTCCAGCAGGATAATGCACCATGTCATAAAGTGTGAATCATCTCAGACTGGTTTCTTGAACACAACAATGAGTTCACTGAACTCGAATGGCCTCCACAGTCACCCGATCTCAATCCAGTAGAGAACCTTTGGGATGTGGTGGAACGGGAGATTCACATCATGGATGTTCAGCTGACAAATCTGCAGCAACTGTGTGATGCTATCATGTAATTATGGACCAGACTCTCTGAGGAATGTTTCTACTAGTAGCTTGTTGAATCTATGCCATGAAGGATGCTGAAGGTAAAAGGGGGTCCAACCCGGTATTAGGAAGGTATACCTAATAAAGTGGCTGGTGAGTGGATATATATTTATTAGAAATTGCTTTGGGTTTATTTCAACTGCAATGGACACATACTTGGAAAAAAGCAGGGAAAAGAGAGAAAAAAAGTGGGGGAAAGGCTTAAAGGGAAAGAAGGAGATAGGAGTAGTGAAGGAAAATTAGAAAATAAAGCATACAAGTCAACCTGGAGCCTTGGCCAACGGCCTGGCAAAAATGAACCCACATCAGTGCCACTTCAACCCAGGGACACCAGGCCCAGTTCCCTTGGTGTTTTTATAATATAATTATTATTCAGCTTAATGGGTTTGAATTTACTTTAGAATACATTCATTGATCATTGTGTATTCGTATATAGTTGTGCATTTTCTGGGATCCTGAAAATGTGCATTAAAGAGCTAATTAAAACGGAGCTGTTAAGGGGACATGGAAAAAGAAAAAGCAAAACCGAGAAATTACTTTCTCTTGATTCCGAGTAACTTTCTCTAACCGTTTCTTTTCACCCTTTTTACCTTGGGTGAAAAGGGCTTTTTCAGATACTTATTAAAGTTATAGCCCAATTCTGTGACTTCAAATTACAGCTCAGAATCGCCTCCCACAGACAGACAGTACAGGTATATTATACATTTTCTGAATCCTTAAAGTCTGTTGAATATATTAGTTGTCAACTTTTGTGTCTGATGTCACTGAATACCACTAGGATGGAAAAAAAATATTTAGTTTAGTCAAAAAGTGTGGAAAAATGTGTATTATTTTTGGTTTAACAAATTCTAGTGACCTCTGTGTTGGTCAGAGACTCAAAATCCGACTTAAATGAAAGCCAAGAGTGTCCCCTTTAAGATGATACCAAACACTAAATTATAGAACTTTAACAAATGCCCATATCATGAGCTTAAACCAGACATAAATCAGTCTCAAAAAACAGAATTTGTCTAAAGGTGTTGTTAACTTCAAGAGCTGATATGACTCGGCTACCATTTTGGGAAGGCTATCATAACAAAATATCAACTAGAGACTAGAGGTGTGCCGATTGATTGGCCACCGATCATAAACGGCCAATTTCCATGAAAAATTGTATGATTGGTGATCGTCGATCACTGTCTCTTGTTCCTGATCACCAAAACCGATCGTAGTCATTTATCTCACTTCACAGCCTATGTGGGAGGCTTATTTCCTCTTTCCTTCACATGGTGCGGCAACAAATCCTGTGGTGTGGAACTATGACGCTCTGAGTGAATAGGAAAGTTTGCATTTTGCGGCGGAAAATTACCTCGGGGGTGAAGCACGTCAAAATGCATCAACACAATGAAACTACCATAACATGGCATTTAAAAAACAAACATTTGATGGAGTTTGACTATATCGAGGCTCA
The DNA here is from genome assembly GCF_001443285.1 of Poecilia latipinna. Classification (NCBI taxonomy): domain Eukaryota; kingdom Metazoa; phylum Chordata; class Actinopteri; order Cyprinodontiformes; family Poeciliidae; genus Poecilia; species Poecilia latipinna. Next base: position 98,552 of record NW_015114897.1, read on the forward strand.
CTGCAGGAAAAAAAAGGACATCCAGAGCGGCCAAATAGCAGGTAAAGCAATGCACAGCTACTAATACTCACTTGGATTAGCATGATAGTCAGAAAGCTAAACAAATAACCTGAAAAATAATTCGGTGTAAGACGCTGGTTCTGCTCTCGCTCTTGGACCGCCGCTATGCTCTACTGGTAGTAATATTTCACAGACGGAGCGCCGCTCAACCTCCACCAGACAGTGAACTCTCACATAGAACATCTGCTTAAAGCTGCAGCACGTAACTTAAAAGATTTTAGATATGTGTTAAAATATGTCTATGTCTAAATTAGGTGAATTTATTGCCAGATAATTTTTCCATTTTGCCAGATAACATAGCATCATTTATACCTGAATAAAAAAATTAACAGCCATTCCATCGGCAGATATCAGCTTCATTGATGATCGGTATCGGAATCAGCAGCAAAAAACCTGATCGGAGCATCCCTACTAGAGACATGTAGCCTTTCAAAAAAGATATGGATAGACTTTGCCATCCAGAGATGGACCAAAAAATGGTCTGGGATGTGGAAAAAGAAGGGGTAGCAGTTTGGTAATCTACATAACCTTGGCCATGTCACAGTTAAAGCAGAGTGTGTTGCCCTGATCTGGAGCTGATAGCTGTCAGCCTGCGTCCCCATCATCTTACTCGAGTCACGTGATCTCTGTTTGTGTTTACATTCTTCTGAGGGCGGAGCCAGCTGTTGTCTGTCAAAAGATACAACTTGTCACAACACCCTGAGGCCCTCATAATAATATCAAGAGATTGTAATCATGTTACCTTGGATTGCATTCTGGCTACTTTTCACCAGGTAGTCAACTTTCCCACCAGAAAAAAACAGGACAACTGATTTACTGTACACCAATGTAAAGGATACATGTAAAGCTGTTGCCCTTCCTCCACTGAGTCTTTTAAAATAAGTAGATCCATTTATGAGTGAAATACAGTGGCACTGTTTGTTTCATTTCAATAATAATGTTCCTAAAGTTTTACCTTTTACTGAACCACATTTGAGTTAAGGTTAAAATTATTTCAGGTTTCACACTAAAGACACTGGCTAACTTTGAATCAGATCACAAACCATTATATATGGTTGCTTATAATTTTTGAGCCCTGACAGCAGATGTGTGGTCTATTAAAAATTAATCAAGGAAAAGCAACACAAAAAAAACAACAACAAAAAAAAACAACCAAAAGTAAATAAAAATAAATAAATTCTGCATCACAATCAAAAGTTTAAATGGTAATTCCACCTCTGACTCCAAATGGGAAAGATAACAACCCTTTAGTTCAAAGTATGCTTTAACTGTCTTTTTAAAACAGCAAGTAGTCTTCAGAAAGTTGCAAACCATACCATCTCTATGCGTAGCATTTTCTTCTTTCTGCAGGCAGAGTTTAAACCTCATGAGGCTGCATGTGCCATCCTGTCCAGCAGCAATCACACCATCACCAACAGCCATGTTTATAGTGGCGCGTGTGTCCGTGTCATGAGAGTGAAGAAGACTGGAGCTGTACTGATTTTTTCCAACCATCTGCACATCCAGGAAATGCTGAAAGACAAGTTTGCTACTGATGAAATCAGATTTGCATTCTGTCATTAGGTGTCTGTGCAAATTTTCACCACAATATTAAAAAGTTATATTAAAATTAATGAGAATTTCTTTACTAGAAATAAAACTAGAGATTAGTACAATTAAAATGTACAAATAAAACAGACCGAACTTATAGTGCAGTTTCAGACATTTTCTTAAAGTGCGTTGAGATGACGTGTTGTGAACTGGCACTAAATAAATCAATTGATTTAAGCTGATCTTGTCAGCCATTCAAAGCAATTTCCACACAACCTATTCACACACAAATTAATGTTAATATAATACTTCTTAGTACAAAACCTTTTTTGGTGCCATACATTCAGTGTCAGGGAATGGTGCTGGTTAAAGTTGGACCCAAATGCAGATGCTTGAGGCATGATATAAACTAACCAGCAGAGCCCAGAAGAACTGCAAAAAATATTTAGGACAAGGACCAAGTCCTCCTTTTTGACAGTCCTTTCCACAAATTACCTCCCTTTGTTGGTAAATATTGTGAAAGTGATCCTCTCCTTGGGCTGCCACCTTATCACGGTGGAGGGGTTTGTGTGTCCCAATGATCCTAGGAGCTATGCTGTCTGAGGCTTTATGCCCCTGGTAGGGTCACCCAAGGGAGACAGGTCCTAGGTGAAGAACCGGACCAAGCGCAACCCGAACTCCCTTTATGATGAACAATAACAATGGTTCTAGTTTTCCCTTGCCTGAACGCGGGTAACCGGGGCCCCACCTTGGAGCCAGGCCTGGAGGTGGGGCATGATGGCAAGTGCCGGGTGGCTTGGCTCTTACCTATAGAGCCTGGCTGGGCTCAGCCAGAGGAGGAGACATGGGTCCCCCTGCCCATGGGCCCACACTCCATGAGAGGGGCCAAAGGGGTCGGGTGCAATGTGGGATAGGTGGTGGCCGAGGGAGGGGGCCCTGGCGGTCTGATCCTCGGTTGCGGAAGCTGGCTGTTGGGATGTGGAATGTCACCTCTCTGGTGGGGAAGGAGCCAGAGCTGGTGTGTGAGGCTGAGAGGCTCCGGCTAGAAATAGTCGGTCTCACCTCAACGCATGGCTCTGGTTCTGGAATCAGTCTCCTTGAGAAGGGCTGGACGTACTTCCACTCTGGAGTTGCTCGTGGTGAGAGGCGCCGGGCAGGAGTGCACATACTTGTTGTCCCCCATCTTGGCGCCTGTACATTGGGGTTTGCGCCGGTGAACGAGAGGGTAGCCTCCCTCAGCCTATGGGTGGGGGGGACGGGCTCTGACTGTTGTTTGTGCTTACGGGCCGAATGACAGTTTAGATTACCCACCCTTCTTGGAGTCCTTGGTACTGGAGAGTGCCCCTCCTGGGGACTCCCTTGTTCTGCTGGGGGACTTCAACGCTCATGTGGGCAATGACAGTGAGACCTGGAGGGTTGTGGTTGGGAGGAATGGCCCCCTTGATCTGAATTCGAATGGTGTTCTGTTGTCGGACTTCTGTGCTTGTCATGATTTGTCCATAACAAACACAATTTTCAGGAATAAGGGTGTCCATATGTGCACTTGGCACCAGGACACCCTAGGCCACAGTTTGATGATCGACTTTGTCATCGTTTCGTCTGATCTGCGGCGGCATGTCTTGGACACTCGGGTGAAGAGAGGTGCTGACCACTACCTGGAGGTGAGCTCTCAGGAGGGGAAGCAGTGTAGCACCAACACTGTTATAGTTTGGACTTCAACCTAGGACGTTGTAGGCCGGTGGGCAGAGTACTTTGAAGAGCTCCTCAATCCCACCAACATGCCTTCCATTGAGGAAGCTGAGCCTGGGGACTCTGGGTCAGGCTCTCCAATCTCTGGGGACGAGGTCTGGCTTTAGGATCGTATCTCTGCGATCCTAAAGCCAGACCTTTAAGGGTAGTGGGGGGTCCTACCCCAGGAGGAGTTTAAGTATCTCGGGATCTTGTTCACAAATGAGGGAAGAAGGGAGCGGGAGATCAACGGACGGATTGGCGCAGCGTCTGCAGTGAAGCGGGTGCTGTAGCCAAGCTCTCGATTTAAAGGTCAATCCATGTTCCTACCCTCATCTATGGCCATGAGCTTTGGGTCATGACTGAAAGAACGAGGTCGCGGATACTAGCAGCTGAAATGGGTTTTCTCCATAGCTCACTTAGAGATAGGGTGAGAAGCTCAGTCATCCCGGGAGGGACTCAGAGTAGAGCCGCTGCTCCTTCATGTCCAGAGGAGCCAGTTGAGGTGGCTTGGGCATCTGGTCAGGATGCCTCCTGGACGCCTCCCTGGTCAGGTGTTCCAGGCATGTCCCACCGGGAGGAGGCCCCGGGGAAGACCCAGGATTATGTTTCTCAGTTGGCCTGGGAACTCCTTGGGATTCCCCCAGAAGAGCTGGAACAAGTGGCTGGGGAGACCAAAGTCTGGGCCTCCCTTCTTAAGCTGCTACCCTCGCAACCCGACCCTGGGTAAGCAGAAGAAAATAAATGGATGGACGGATAGATGGATGGATGGTCTTCTATATGTAGTATATACATGCAGCTCCTGTGGGGCTCTTTTATACTGAATTTCCCACACTCCTTGAAGGGAGCATTGCCAAAAGTAGTATAACGTGCAGGTGGTGGAATTTTGCTAAGCTATCACTTCAAGCTTGCAGTCGTCGTCAGTCTAGGATAGCGGTTCTCTCGCCCCCCAGGGGGCGTTCAGAGGACGGCAGTGGGCGCTGGCGGACATTTTTACAAAAGGGGGGCGCTGGGATGCCTTTGGGGGGCGTTTGGTCGAAGGTAAATTTTACACTTTAAATGCACAACAATGCCAGTTTAGACTTTGAGCAACTTGGTAAAACTGTATTGTGTAACATTAAAACACGTTTGGCTGCAACAATATACATGGCAGCTCTTCTTCTATTCAGTGTTTGTAGCTTCTGTTAGCTTCTTGGTGCAGCTCCGTTCTCCTGCTACTGGTAGCTAAAATCACCTCACTGTGTATCCCTCTGAAAAATGAACCCATTTAAAAAAAAGAAATAAAGAAATCCCTCCATGGGTGAAACCACGATAGAGAGCGTTCATTTTATAGCGTTAACACCGGTGCTGTAAGTGGTCCGGTATGAAACAGGTGTCATAGAACAACGGTACCACATCACTTTTAAATTTCAATAATCAGAATACCGAAATTGTTTCCGTCGCTTTAAAAGGTTTATGTCAGTCTGCCTTTTCCCCATCGATACGCTTCCCGACCGCCCTGCACCTTCGGGGTGTCATAAAACAGTGGGTTATGGTGAGGATGAGGACGCAGACAGACCCAGGATGTAGGTGAAAATGATGAGTTTAATGATAATCCAAGCACAGAACAACGGAGAACAGCACGGGGAAACAGGCATCACACGACAAGGATCCGACAAGAGACAAGGA